>NW_017805882.1:4364860-4370098 GCF_001891065.2 Hippocampus comes
TTGCTCGGCAAGGCTGAAATACCGGCTGAAGAACACGGTGTGAGAGCACGCGCACACACACCTCAATCCTCCTTTCACATTTTTGGTGGAGAAAGTCATCAAATTTTCATGACATGCGCATACCTTGGCCCACCCCTTCCACAATCCTTGCTCATGAGATCCCTTCTCAGCGACATCAACTAGTAAAGCCTTTGACCTCCATTTGCCCCATCCGTAGTTATCACACACACACACACACACACACACACACACACACACACACAAGTATAAGATGTTTAAGTTAGGTTAGGTTAGTGTATAAATAACAAAATACGGAAAACATAACCATGAAATATACATGTAGTACTGTATATGTTGCTCTATGTGACTCGCTGTTATTTTGCTGACTTTCGCGGACCTTTTGCGGCATTTTTGCTTTTTTTGGGGGGTGAATACTTTTGAAAAATCTGCGATGCACTGAAACCGCGATAAGTGAACCGCGAAGTAGCGAGGTATCACTGTAATTTGGCTCTAAATCACAATAAACTACAACCACAATGGTATCCAACCATTTTTTGAACCGCTTATCCTCACAAGGGTCGCGGGTGTGCTGGAATCTATCCCAGCTGACTTCGGGCCGTGGACGGGGCACACCCTGAAATGATTGCCAGCCAATCATAGAGCGCATTAGTAAACTTACTAATAATAAATGAACATCATGGGCAGCATTTTATTTTGCTCGCCCTGTTAATATAATACCGTTCTGACACTAGTCTTTGTAAAGGTATAATTTGGCATTATAGCAAGCTGCTCTCGTGGATGGCATTTGGTAACTAGTCCGGACTCCAGGGCATATCCTGCCTCTCACCCAAAATACGATGGGATTTAGGCTCCACCTAATCTGCAACCCTTATGAGACAAAAGTGGTACAGAAAATGGATGTTAGGTCATAAAACAGGATGTTTCATTCCCAACACTTGGATAATAACGACTGTACCTCTGATTTAGTGCCAAGTTTCAGGAGTTGTGTGCTGTCCTGGTTCTTCATGTGCCACCTGTTATGGCTGTCCATCATGCAGCTGAGGCATTACCTCTTCATCGGCACGCTCAATCCCATGCTCACCCGCCTGGCCAAAAATGACGCCAACCTTGGTACATTTTCTTTGTTCCACGGACTAACGTGGCATGACGGATTGCATTTGGTTGATTTGGTGTGCATTCTACCTCCCACAGTGAGTCGATACACCAATGCCTTTGCCATGACACAGCTGTGTGGGGTGTTGTGTGCGCCCTGGAACGGACTCATACTGGACAGACATAAGGGAAAGCCTCTTGCTCCTGGTAAATCAGGGATGAAAGACCCTTTTCTATTGTAAAGGTTCTACCCCGAAACAGACCACATCCTAGCTGTCTCAATTCACTTATTTATTTTGAATAAAAGCATGCCAAGATGATACCTTTTTATCTGCTTGTAAATCAGCAGTGGTTCAAATCAAGTAAAGAACGAAAATATCTTATTATTGATTTAGACATGAAGAAAAATCAGCTGAAAATCACGATTTCCGATCACATCGATTCAATCGGGACAATCCGATTTGTTCATGTCACCTTAAACTTTGGAAAGTCAAATCTAGTCACATCTTTCATGTGCGCTTGCGTTGCTTTGTAAGGTCATATGAAAACACATCGGAAATGCCGCGCTGTGTTTGTGAACACTTCGTTTCGGAGTCGGCTTCTGGAAGAATAGAAAAGGTGTGTTCCGTCTATTCAATCTTTCAAATTGTGTTTTCTGAGTCAACTCCGAACTTTGAGACAAGCTATGCAGCGTGTTCACCCTGCAGATCTCTTCTGGTAAACAAACGGGTTGATTGTCTAATTATGGTCAAATGGCCACAACAGGTGCTACCATAATACAGCATGGAGCTCATACAGTCTGCGATGGGGATCTGTGGGATTTAAAAGAAAAAAAAACAACATAAAGACAAGCAACAGCATGATGGTGTGCAGAATAGTATTTAATCTTAAACAGTAATTGGCCGTGGGTCCGCAGACATTGGCTTAGTCTGGACCCAAACCTCTGTCCCCCATTTTAAGATAGCTGATTCCGATTCTCTCTCTCCCTCCCCCTCTCTCGCTCTCTCTCCCTCCCTCCGTCCGTCCATCCGTCCGTCCCCCCCTCTCTCTCTCTCTCGCTCCATTTTATGCTCCATTATCCCGGTCCAAAACGTCACTCCGTCACCTTCTTGCTGATGTGACAGCCGTGTTGGCAACTACCCATCCATGAGTCCTTCTGAACAATCCAAAAGTAGCACGACATTCATTAGTGAATAAAGCCGCTTTAAAAAAAATATATTGCCTTGAATTTCTGAACTCATTGCAAATGTGCATCCCAGCGGGAATGTCTCTTTTAAGAGTTACTGACTTGACGCAATGCGTTTGCTTGACAGAATACTTCCTTTACCTAAACAAATGTTAAACGACTTAGCTCTTTTCTTTTTTCTTTTGCAAGTTGTCCAATTCGGTGCTTTTCATCAGCAGAAAGAGCCTTTTTTTCCCCGCATTATGCATATGAAATGTGACTTGCGTCATTTTCCTTAAATTAGTCTCAACTGGAAAACGACCGACCAAACCTGTCCAAAATTGATGTCAGGGATCGAAATTGACACGGAAAACTTCTTCACGGAAACAAAACTTCAAATATTTAACTTTTGCAAAATGAAGTACTGGTAATTGGAATATGTAAACAGTGATGTGTGCGGCACCGAGGCCTTTCTAACCACTTGTTCATTGCGTGCAGGAGAAACAGAGCAGGAAGCAGACCTGCGCTCATCCTTGCCATCCCTGTTCCTGACCGCCCTGCAGTGCCTGCTCTTTTCCTTGTGTGCCTCCATTCCCTGCCTCCCTTTGCAGTACTTCACTTTTATTCTGCAAGTCATTAATCGCTCCTTCATCTACGGGGGAAATGCAGCCTTCATTAACATTGTGTGAGTGGAAAAAAAAAAAACGATTCTGACAAATTCTCAGGCTGACTGTTCAGCTGCCAAAAGGGTCATATACACATATGGTACAGTTTACTTCCTGACAACTGGTTGCTGATGTTTTTGGTTGTGTTTGTGTGTTTCCTCAGTTTTCCAGCTTGTCATTTTGGGAAGCTGTATGGCTTTGTCATGTCAACGTCAGCAGTAATCACACTACTTCAGTTCCCCTGCTTTGCGCTGGTCAAAGGACCTCTTGGTGGAGATCCTTTTTACGTAAGTAGCTGTCCTTTAGTGAAATGTTGTTGACACCGTGTTAGTGGACACAACGTGTCAATCTTTGTTGTTACACATGGACAGCAATTACCCTCTTTTGCCAACAAAATGGCACCTAATCTTCTATATTTCACAGGATGGGTAATAGACAAAGAGGGATCTGCGAACGTTCTTCTTTGAACAATCTCTCAAAAACAGCGACCTGGGTCCTATCTCTCTGTATGAGAGTATGCTTCTGCAATAAAATTTGAATTCTATTTAGGCTTTTAATCTACCTTAACCAGCGGAATTATGGAATTATGGAGGGAACTGTACACCCCCCCCCCCGCCTCCACACACACACATTCATGGGGGATAGGGACCAAACCAGCCCGTAAATAGTAAAAATCCGTGTATATTTGAAATGCATTTGTGGGGCAGGGGGATGATTTTTTTCCTGTAAACCCCCAAAAAACGCGAATAAATATTCACAATATGTTCCACACAAACAATTGGGGCAGGGGGTGGGGGGTTATGAAGTAAATCTTTTTTGCCTGCAAAAAAATATTTAGTAGCGGACTGACACTTAATTTGTCTGCATGACTGACAGTTTTAGTTGCACATACCAGAAGGGGTGTTTTTGATGGGGGGCTGGACAGGTTTAGTAAGATTTCTATTCATTAATTTTCAATGAGGAAAGATGATTTCAGTATGTTTTGAGTTATAAGCATTGTCACGGAACAAATTAAACTTTGTTTTCCGTGACATTGCATCCAGCATTTTGTCTTTCTTTAAATAAGCAGATACTTGCTGTAAATATTTACACTTGTTTTGTAAACATCATTTGCATTGGATGTTGGAAAGTGCAATATTTGTGAAACAGTAAAGAGTCAGCTTGCTAACTGCAAAGTAGATCATGTTGCTAAGTGAAGGTCCACCATGTACCCATTAAATCCTTGCATGAGGCAAAAATGTCCACCTTGTTGGCAAGCTCACACGTTTTGCTCTTTGCACATAGGGTACCTTGTCTGCTTGCAGATAATTTATTTTCAAAATAAATATAAAAGCTTTTCGACAGCATAGCATTTACCTAATACAGGAACAATAAATACGAAGTTCAGTGGAAAATCGTTTTAGTGAAATGTGTAACTCTCAAAGGCACCTTATGGTAATACTGACTCACTTGTGTGTTGCAGGTGGACCTTGTCCTCACTCTGATCACTCTGGCGGTGTTTATCCATCCTTTGTACGTCTTTATCCACTGTAAGAAATCAGCGCACCTCAGGAGGAACAGACATTCTGTCACATTTGATGTCAAAGTGCCTGATGAGTCAAAATAACACAAGTACCCCTATGAAAGTGAAATAAAACAGTCTACTTGGACAAGGTGTACGCAGTAGTCATGGTCCAACAATGTTGAATGAAACCACGATACCTGGAGAAAACCCACACAGGCACGGGGGAGAGCATCCAAACTCCACACAGGAAGGCCGAAGCCGGAATCGAACCCTGCACTTCTGCACTGCGAGGCCAATGCGCTAACCGGTTGTACACCGAGCCACCGGGAAAAATAATATGTCACTGAAATTGTATCATGATTCGATTTTGTGCAATTCATCGAAAATGTTCTTGATTAATGTTTGGTCAATCGCATATGAAAAATGTGTTTCTGTCAAAACCTGCAGCTGATCAGCAATTACGTCCTGAGTATAAGACCTCTGCTCATTCGCAAATAGGAGCCAAATCATTCACGCATTTTGAGAGATATTTTGGCCATGTTGGTGCACACACTTGTACTGATGGTGAGCTAAAGCTTCTTGAAGCATTAAGGTTATCCATGCAATTGTTTTGACTCATGTGTCGAGGCTTCATTTGTGGTTAAATTGAACCACAAATGAACCGTTCAATCCACTTTGGCATCACCAAATGGATCTAATGGCATGCAAGGAAGAGGTCTTCTTGTGCAAAGTTTTGATTAGCCTTACACATCATGACATTAAATTGACATTGAAGTGGGGGGGGGGGGATG
>NW_017805882.1:4370200-4374411 GCF_001891065.2 Hippocampus comes
GGAGTACTCACACACTCACACAAACTGTTCTCGACTATTTTGGGGCTCAGCCTGTATTTCTTTTTTTTTGGGGGGGGGGGGCTAAAAGTGTTGTTGCTCGTCCCAATATTGCAGAAGATCATCATGCCGGTAAATATTCGGGTCTGACAGGTACTTTTTCACCTCAATAATGGAGTCAGCTGTGCAACTAGTGCGCCTCTTCTTCTGGGCCCTGACATCAAACTGAGTGCTGAATGAAAACATCCCCCTCGCCCTACATCAACTGGTCAGTGGTCACGAAGGCACAACCTTTGAACCCGCATTGATTGAAATCCCGTCGCTCCTTCTCTCACTGTGTTACAGGCCTCTACGACTTTAATTTTAACATTCTCTAGGCCTGGAGTAGCAGTTGGGTAAAAACTGCAAAACCAGACCAGTTCACGGTACCCCTAAACATCTGAACCCCGTCTGGCTCAGGACTGCCCGTAAGAGACTGGGTGGGACGGAACTGTTTAAGAACAGGCGTTGGCCACTTCAACAGCAGGACCTCCATCTAGTGGTGACTTAAGGGTATAATACATGATCAACTACAGTGGAGCTCAGCTTTTGAATCACCTTCTAATTGACGCTCCTTATAATTGCCATTAAAACATTTTTTTCTTCAAAATAACTGTAAAAAAAAAAGTAGCAAAATTGTGTTTGAAAAAATGAATAAGCAGGGATTTCCTTGAATAATGGGCAATAAATTGCCCTCGAAATAATCTACAACTAGTTGAATTTGTGAATGCTGAACTGCAGCTATGCTGGGGACCAGTGTACTTTTTTTTTATAAACAGTACTGTCTAAATGATTATTAGATACAGGGAAGCACGGTGCACAAGTGGTTTGCGCGTGATTATGAGCATGAATGGTTGTCTGTCTGTAGCACCGCCCTTCGCCCGAAGTCAGCTGGGATAGGCTCCAAGTCACCCATGACCCTAACGAGGACAAGAGACCTTTGAACAATGAGATCCCTTTGATGCTGTGGAACCTCGATGACAACCATGGGTTGTACTCTCCGGAGTGACTTCAAAAAATGTCAGGAAAAGCCGACCCAGAAGAGTTGAATCTTACTGAGGGTCTATCAGAGGCACTTTAAGAGTTGGCAGGTGTGTGCTGGCTCTTACTTAGCATGAGTTTGGGTGTGATTTTTTAAATTCTGAACACAGCCAGTTACACAGAGGGTGCGCACTAGCTCTCAAAGACTTTTTTCACCTGGGATCGGCGTCAGCAACTCCCCGTGACCCTGTTCAGGATGAGTGGTGTTGAAAATGCATGGATGGCAGTATACCTTGTTCTATGGTCAGGATCACGAAATGCAGTAAGTGTATGTTATATCAATAAGTGTTGACGACGCGCATGTCATGCTGGTGATCTCTACATCAACCAACATGATCAGAATTATTATTTTTCCATAAGCGCCAAGCCCTATCAACACGTATTATCCCATTCCACAATGTCATCCACAACAGCCGACGCCAACATTCTGCCTTGACAAAGATAACGCTACTCAGTTTTACATATTAACAACAATACAGCAGGTTTACCATAACGGTTATAATTTGGAGGGGTGCTGTGATTATTTTACCTTGACTGGCAACTCTCCATTTAGCGTTGTTTGCCCTGAACGGCTCAGTTTGGTCAATCGCCAGAATGAGGAATTCTTTGCCTGCCGTCAAACGGCCATTTCACCATGATTACAGTGCGTTGGCCGTGAATTATTCTGAGGTGATGAGCAGGCTGTCTGGAATTGGTTACTTTGTCATGAGTCATGTACTGTGTGTAGTTCCTCCCTCACTTCACCCCCTTCTGTCTTTTTTCAGGAGGTTTTCAAATTGTTTTATCACTGACAATAGGGCGTGATCAGCATTATTAGCCTAACCCTATTTATAAACCCCAGAGCAGCGTTACCGGGCACATTCTCAACTCAATTCAACTGTATTTATAGAGCACTTTAAAACAGCCATCCTGTATACAAAGTGCTGTACATGGAGCAACTATCTTGTATACAACAATAACACAATAAATCAGTAACAAAGATGGTAGAAAGCACCAACCAGTAAAACTAAGTTCAAGTCTGAGTCATGCTGAGTCAAATGCCAAAGAATACTAGTGAGTTTTAAGGCGGGTTTTAAAGATGGGCAGCGAGGGGGCTTCATTCGTTCCCGCCCTGCTTTGAAAGTTTTTTGGCTCGACACCACTCGGATGTAGTTAAAAAGAAAGTAGATACTATTACTAGTGAAACACAAACAGGCTTTGTAAGCAAAAGATCAATACATAGCATCAGATTTATAAAAGGCCTCTTAGACTGTAATTATGAAATTGAAGATCAACGATTCATTTTATTCCTTGATTTCCAAAAAACTAAGATAAATTGGAACCTACATTTCTTTTTGAAGTGCTGCATCTGTGTAATTTTGGACCATAATATTGTTGGATACATTTATTTTCCTTAAAAAAAATAAAAATAGAACAAATTCCAGAAGTACTCAAGAGTCTGCTCCTAGATTCTCAACATTGCAACTATTTATTTGAACAGAAGTTTTGAGGAAAAGAAATACAAAAAAATACTCTCAGAAAAGGTCTAAATAATCAGTTATTTGCATTCATGATCCGAGCTACTTATCCTCATGAGGATCGTGGGCGTGTTGGAGCCTACTCCAGCCATCTTCGAGCAGTAAGCGGCCTAGTTGAACTGGTAGCCAGCCAATCACAGGGCACACATAGACAAACAACCATGCACAGTCACAATCACACCTTGGGACAATTTAAAGCGTTCAATCATGCTACCACGAATGTTTTTTGGAATGTGGAAGGAAATCGGAATACCCGGAGAAAACCCACGCATGCATGGAGAGGACATGCAAACTCAACACACGAAAGCCGGGGCCAGGAATCGAACCATTTCAGTGCAAATCAGATTTACAAACAACGTAGGGGGTCCAAACTCTTATTTTGGGTTTTGACCAGTCGAAGACAATTTCCATTTTCTGCCTCGGTGAAGACATGCAAAGTCAACCTCGGCGAACATCAACTCGGAATTTTAAGAAGCTTGCATATCCTTTTAGGAGCACTGCGCTTGTACAGCTAAAGTGCGAAACTGGACTTAAACTACCATATAGAGCACCTTTCTCAATATTGAAGTCGGTATTCTGAGATAAAAGTGAGAATCTTGCCAACCTTGTTTTTTTTCTGCATTGGCCCTCATCATCTTCCGTATCTCCGTGATGTGGCCACGGAAAACGTAAAAACTACAAAGATGGCGCCCCAAGGTTTAGGTCGGAGCGAATTTCAGAGTACGGTGGCCGACGATGTTCGCTGAAATCAGTGTAACGGTCATTTTAGTTTTTCCTTTGAGCAATTCACTTTATATCTGATTCACAAAAGAGGAATAATTAGCAAACATAACTCTATCAGATTAAAGGCAAGTGTAACTGTTGACCGATTTATATTCGAGAATGTCGTTACTCACAACGTGTAGGCTATCTGGCGTTTTGTTCCTTGAAATCTAAAACGCGTAGTTGCTCTATAACGTGAGTGTCCATTACTGTGACAACGTAAATATGTTGGTCGTCCGTTTTTTAAAAATTTGTTTTTGGCTGTGATGTGCGTCTTTTTTTGTATTTTTTATGCTCATCTCACGAGTTGCTGTAAATGACGACAACACTATGCGGCAGCCAGAGTTGCCAGATGTTCATGTATATACATCTCTGCACAAAGCTGCAGAACAAATAGCATGATTGCGCTAAAACCTTGATTGCCAAGGTAAGAAATATTAAATACGTTGCCTCCCATAAAAACAATTAACTAAATATCCACAAAAACATTATTTATTGTAAATTTCCCCGATGGTGTGAATGTTTATCCCACACTGAGAAAAAAACCAAACGTTTAACTACTTCAATGTCGTTTGTAATCGTATACAGTAAATTTCAATATAAAAAGGGAATAAAGAATGTAGTGCTCGTTTCTTCACACTGCTCCGTTTTTTACTCTTCAATTTTTCATCGGTGCCTCACGAAAATGTGAGGTCTAAAAACGCCGACAGGAATTCTACATAAATCAAAATATATTTCCTAACAGTAATTTAATTACTGTTTATATATCGTAATTACTGTAATTACGATATAATTCAAAACATGTGTAATACATATGTATATATATGTGTGTGTATGCATGTATATATATATATA
>NW_017805882.1:4376656-4378170 GCF_001891065.2 Hippocampus comes
ATAGATAGATAGATAGATAGATAGATAGATAGATAGATAGATAGATAGATAGAGAAAAGTTTAAAAGTAGCCGGACAAGCGTGGACCACGCACCACGCAGAAGGAGCATGATGTCCATCAACCTCGACCACTAACGAAAACAATGAAGCTCAGTCCAGCCACTTTGAAACTTCGTAACCTTTATTGGCTAGATGGCAAATGATTTAATATCCTGCAGAATTAACATTCTCTCTCTCTCTCTCTCTCTCTCTCTCTCCCACCCTCTCCCACCCCCCCTTAAATGACCTTGCTATGTAGTTACGGGGGCAAGCAAGCACTCAGGCTGGCAACCACACAGGCTGACAGCTGGGTTCTGACAGTGGAACTTCTCGAACACCAGTGGCCACTTGAAGGACCTCATGCAGGCAAAGCAACATGAGGGGACAATAAGGCAGCTCAAAAAAAAAGCACAAGAAAACAGGTAAGTTTTCAGAAAAGAAAGGAAGGGTTTTGGATCCCATTTGTGTATTTACGTGCCATGTAATTGTTACATTTTTGACTGTTAAAAGATTTATGTGAGTTTTCTCTGGGTACTCCGGTTTTCTCCCACATTCCAAAAACATGCACGACAAGCTAATGGGGCACTCCACATTGTCCCTCGGTGTGATTGTGAGCGCGAATGGTTGTAGTGTGTGCCCTGCGATTGGCTGGCAACCAGTTCAGGGTGTCCCCCACCTGCTGCCCAAAGACAGGGATAGGCTCCAGCACGCCCTCTGACCCTTGTAAGGATAAGCGGATTAGAAAACGAATGGATGGATGGCCTGTTTTTGAAAAAAACTAAAAGATGCTAATTATTTTTTTTAACTCTTCAATTAATCGACTGATTAATTGATTATTAAAATAATCGTTAGTTTTAGCCCTAACTCTCACCTACTGTATGTTCACTCGGGGAAAAATGGTTTATATATGTGCCCTGCGACTGACTGGCGACCAGTTCAGTGTGTAGTGTGCCTTTCGCCCGAAGTCAGCCAGGATAGGCTCCAGAACTCCCCGTGACCCAGCTCAGGATAAGCGCTGTTGAAAATGGATGGATGGTTTATATATGGCTGATGTCCCCTCCGTGAGCCGTCACCTTACCGTGGTGGAGGGGTTTGTGTGTCCCAATGATCCTAGGAGCTAAGTTGTCCGGGGCTTTATGCCCCTGGCAGGGTCACCCATGGCAAACAGGTTCTAGGTGAGGGACCAGACAAAGCACGGCTCAAAGACCCCTTATGACGAGTAAAATTAATGGATCGAAGTTTCCCTTGCCCGGACGCGGGTCACCGGGGCCCCCCTCTGGAGCCAGGCCTGGAGGCGGGGCTCGTTGGCGAGCGCCTGGTGGCCGGGCCTACACCCATGGGGCCCGGCCGGGCTCAGCCCGAAGAGGCAACGTGGGTCCCCCTTCTCACGGGCTCACCACCCATGGGAGGGGCCAAAGGGGTCGGGTGCAATGTGAGCTGGGCAGCAGCCAAAGGCGGGGACCCTGGCGGTCTGAT
>NW_017805882.1:4380789-4389740 GCF_001891065.2 Hippocampus comes
TTTTTTAAAAAAATTTATTTAAAAAAAAAAAAAAAAAAAAAAAAGCGAAAATGCAGCAAAAGGTCCACGAGAGGCAGCGAAAGTCGGCAAAACAACAGCGAGTCACATAGAGCAACATATACAGTACTACGTGTATATTTCATGTTTAGCGTATTTTGTTATTCATACACTAACCTAACCGAAGGGAGGGAAGTCTGGGCTTCCCTCCTAAAGCTGCTGCCCCCGCGACCCGACCCCGGATAAGCGGTGGAAAATGGATGGATGGATATATGGCTGATGTATTAATAGAGTCCTTCCTTTGCTTTTCTACATTTGTACGCATTTAAATGACAATACATACAATGTGTTACATAGAAGCTCCTCAACATTTAAGCATCCTCAAAAGTATTAATTGTCATAATTATAATCATGAGAAAAATGATAATGGGCAACATGGTGTTGGCACATCTCTCTCACAGTTCTGAGGTCTGGGGTTTGAATCTCGGCTCCAGCCTTCCTGTGTGCCATGTCTCCCTGTGATTGCGTGCGTTACGCCTACTTCCTCTCCCATTCCAACAACACACATGATAGGTTCACTGTTAAGGTCAGAAATTATCATGGTGATTTAAGTGAGAAGCATACAGAACATGTTTTTGAGGCTTTTGGTATTTTGTGGAAATGGGCAGTACTCTTGGACTTGAACTGAAGTCGTTTTGTGAAAGCAAATTTAAGATGACACTGTCTTTCAAAGCTGTTCTTGGAATCAATAATGCTGCAGGGAGCGTTATTGACTTCTCAAAATAACACAAGCTTTTTGATGTTATGGCTAACAGGAAAAACCTAACCGTGAAATTGACATGCAAAATGACCTGCATTACGGTGAACGGTGCACAGCACTGTAATGTCATCAGGCAATTGGCCTTTCCCAATATGGAAATGTCAATGTCCTGCTAAAGTATACAGCGCTCTCTCTCTCTCTCTCTCTGTCTGCCTGTCACAATCACACACTTTTGATTCAGCCTAAGCCTACTCGTGTGTTCTCAATTTAGCACTTGATGTGCCTAAATAGCCTCAGCCCCAATCTGCTGTGTGTCAGGTTTGCCACACAGCCCACACTAACACACTGCACTTGCGTGTCATGACCTGTGGTCGATGACTTGCGGGTGTGTACAGACGTGCACACACAAGCATGAGTCAGCACTCCTCGGCCGCAAGAACGTCACGTTCTGTCTTATCGCGCATCAAAGCAAAAGTGTGAGAGGATGTTCTGTCAGCGTGGCTTCATCGAGTGCCAGGTGGCAGAGCAAAATATGGCAAATTAACCACATGAGCTGTCAATGTCCAATTCCTGTCATGCCGTAGGCCTACTAGGATTCCGTATTGTAAAACCAGCCTTGTCTTATCAGAATTTAGCAATTCGGCCGTAGCTCTGATACGCGTTCATTCTCAAGTGTGAACTATGAAAGAGCAATGAGCACAGTGCACTGCGCGGTGTGCTTTCAAATCACATTTCCCAATGTGTTATCCTGACTGCTTAGTAATACTGTAATCCGAGTCAGGGAGTAACCAGCTCCAAAGTCACTGACCTTCATACAAGATCAAGCCAAAATGTAAACCAGATAATCTGAATTTGCTTACGCTACAGTTCAAATCTAATTTGATTGATCTCATTTCATTCATTTGATCCGGCAATTTTGTCAACCGAAACAACAGGCGCGAGCTGTGGACTTGAAATGCCCTTTTAGAAAGGGACACCTTTTGGATTCCAGGGAAAAAAAACTATGAAGCACGCTGTTAATGCGATGTCATACTTGTCTCACGGTCTAACTTGGGCAGTTCTGCAGAAGTCTGTGTGTCTGTTCTATTTTGGTGGTGTCGGGTCTCCGCGGAATACTATACTTGTCATCTTGTCCTGGAAAAGTACAATGTGAGAAATAACCCTTGCGAAAGCACGACGAGGAGGCGTTGCCACATACTTACAGCGGAAGTCATTGCTTAACCCCCCAAGAGGCATGCATTCACACACGCCCTTTACACTGTTGTTGCTATGTGACTGCTGAACCTTTATAGAAATCAGCCTGCTTTTTTTTGATCATTAGGGTAATCGTCTACCTCTTTGAAACGGCGAGCTGCTTCTTGGTTACTGAACATAACAGGCCTTGGGCTACTCATGTGGTCCGTGGGGGCTATCCGGTGGCCACGGGCACCACGTTGGTGACCCCTGGTTTGTACCGTATTTATGTTTACTTAAGTACGGTGTTGACAAGCACCACACAAACTGTTGCGTGCCATTGTGGGTGCGTGTGTTTGCGTCAGGGTGTTGTGAGAGAGCAGCAGTGTGCTCACACACTTCCTCACCAACGCGTGACCTCGCAGACTCTTTGACGGTCAGGATGACGTCGCTCAGCTTCCTAATCGGTCTCCCGCCCCCACCGAAGGCTTATAGGCTGCAGTAAGTGCAGCCGAGTGAGAGATCTGCTTACACTCACCTCACGGACGTCACATCGCTCTCCGCGCTTTCATCTTCACCTCCCAACAGAGCGGCGAACAGAAAAATCTTGAGCACACGGTGGACATAGACGAGGACAGAGATGGAGACAATGAGTAAGACGCGAGTCATTGCTGTTGTTGTGTTTAAGCTGTGTTTAAACCTTTCATGCACCCTGTAACCTGATAACACGAAGAGTTGTCCACTGTAGTAACCGCTGCCCCTGAAAGGGGTTAATGTGATTCCATCCCCATGTTTAAGGGAGCAATATGGGAGGTTTTTAAATGAGTGGCATCTGCTGTTTGCACGTCACTATTAGAACATATGGGGCGGGCTGCGTGTGTTCAACTTGTACTCCAAGATGTGGCAGTAATGTGCAAAGTCTCACTATTGGTACTTTGATCGCATGTGCGTGCCAAAGTTTGCACATTTCAATAAGATCCCATTAAAAATACATTCATACCCATGTTTGCAAAATGAATTTCTCTCTCTTATATTCTTAAATCTAATACGGTCAAGCATGATGGGGTCATTCTTCCTTTTTGAACACAGAATTTGAATTGAATCTCAGTATGTAAAATACCTCACTGAGATGGTACGAACTGATTCCGGTGTTGCATGTTTGCTGGGTTATTGACAAAATCATGTTTTGGCAGGTCAAGTGCAAATCAATGTGACCCACGTTGGTTTAGTTGAATTAGTTGAACTTTGTTAACAGAGAAATGCAGTATTATTGTACCTTATTCCCAACATGTTACAGTAGAGGGTCAGTGTTTTTCCACGAAGTGTTTTTGTGTCACAGGCCAGTTGCAGTGTCAAAGTTTAATCCGCTAGTTAATTGATAGCATATGCTTCGGTGCGCTCACTCACACACACACACACACACACACACACACACACACACACACACACACACACACTCACGCACATTTCTAACTGTTAAAAGGGAAACTCAATGTGTAGAGAGTTTTATCAACCCAACCGCTGCACAGCAGCTAACTTGTGAGTCACGACAAAAGGTGCTCCTGAGCACACGGACTGAGTGGAATCTGTTCCACTCAACTTTATTCAAACCACCATACCCCTCTTTCCAATACTTTGGGACTGAATAAATGTCACCTTTTCCATGAAAAAGCAAATAACGGAGCTTCTCTCAGGGTTGTCAAATAACAGATCAGAAAACATGTCAGCAGGAACAATAGTGAATCAATTCATGTTGTCGACTGCTTGTCCTCTTAAAAGTTGAGGTTGAGCTGGGTGAGTAGAATGGTTGGGTACACTCTGGACTGATTATCAGCCAATCACCAACTTCATACTCTTAATTCATATCGATGGGCAACTTACAGTCTTTCCATCTATAGATTTTTTTTTTTTTCTTTTCTGGATGACGTGTTCTTGTGTCGAGCATGTGCAGCTAAGTAACGTTTCACCGCGCTGGTGGTGTTCTACCCAGGTTACCCAATGGGTGGCGGGGCCACCAGGCTGTACAACGCCTTGGCTCACACCCTCAGCAGCAGTGGTGGCAGCAGCAATCGTGTCCCTCTCCCTCTGACGCATTTGGACCCTTACCAGCCAGCGGACACAAACCCCGATCCTGATTTCTGCCAGGTGACCGACCGCCTGTCTTCCGACCATGGAAAACACTGAAATGACACAGATTTAATATGCAGAGACTTTGAACAGGAAATGGCAGCATCTGTTTGGTTTGACTTCCAGGAGCAAAAGGGGTCCCCATCGTGTCCCCTTGATCCAGCCCAGGTTCTGAGACAATGTGAGGTGGCCCTCGGTGATGAACCGCCACGCTTCCACAGGACTTTCATTCGACACTCGAATGGCAATGCCGGCGCCATCCGGGTGATGCAGTGGAACATTCTGGCCCAAGGTAAGAAGAGACTGCTGTCGGACGCCATGTTGACACAAATTCTCTGGCTGCACGTTTGTACTTCAGATGTAAAACCCATTTGGGTGGGCATAGACAATTCATTCGAATGTAACGAGTACCGCTCAGAATTATGGAATGGGATGGAAGAGCTTGCTGCTGATGCCGCATCGATTGTTTTTATTTTCATTTTCTAAGATCGGCAGCTTCACAAAACAAAAGTGGTCTCAAAATATTACACACGCATATGTGGGAAGTATGACCCCGTTCCAACGGTAACAACCAGGAAGAGGATTCTAAAGTGCAAATCATTGATTTGTGTCCCTTTTTTTTCATGGTGAATGAAGCTGAAGAACTTCAGGGCCACGTTTGCTTTTTAAGACGCAGATGGGCCAGGCCATTAGTAGATGGGGGGGGAAACAAAAAGGAAAAAAAGAAAATGTTTATCTTAAATATGCAAATCGGTTGATTTAAATCAGTGGCTCTCAAACTTTTTTCACAAAGTACCACATAATAAAGGGGCTTCATAAGAAAAGGACATATTTTTTTTCACATTGTTGATACATTTATCAGTACCTAAGCATACTGGTAAGGGTTATAAAACAATACAGAGAACCATCGATATATCGTGCATTTCATGCACAGCGTAACTCATTGTGCTTGACTTACTGTAATTAAAAGGAAAACATTTAACAGCAGTTCTAGAGTTAAATATATTTAAAAGCAAAGTAAAGAAATTTTTTTAAACAGGTTACCGAAATGACTAAAAAAATGTGGACAGTGAAAGAATACGATTTTCAAAAACATTATTTTCAGAATACTCTGACAGATGGTAAACAGGTATTGGGAAAGGTGCACAGTTTTTAAGTAGGATTTAAAAGCATTTACACTTTATTTCTATGTTTTGAATCTTTATTCATTCATAATATTCGCGCTGGTAGTCACGGATAAGTTGTAATGATTATTAGCTTATCAGTTTGAACATGAAATATCTTGTAATGTATTGAATTAAATACAGGTTAAACATGATTTGCAAATCATCGTATTCTGTTTTTATTTATGTTTTACACAATGTCTCAACTTCATTGGAAATGGGTTTTGATATGATTTCAAATGGGTTTTTTTTTCAGTAGATAATTGAATAAAAAAAAATATATTTTGCTTCCCCAATTTTAGAGAAAATAAGCTTCACGAATGTAACTTGATAATGTTAATACTCAGTGGGCCATATTAAAGAACGTTGCGATCCGTAAGTGGCCCATGGTTTTTTTTTCAGTAGATAATTGAATAAAAAAGAAATATATTTTGCTTCCCCAATTTTAGAGAGAATAAGCTTCACGAATGTAACTTGATAATGTTAATGCTCAGTGGGCCGTATTAAAGAACGTTGCGATCCGTAAGTGGCCCATGGGCGATACTTTGGACACCCCCTGGGAATCACCGATGTACACTATTGACTTGCTGTAATTGTAGCTGGGCGGGTGTTATATGACTCATTGGTCATGCAGATCCAATGTTTTAATGAAGCGAGGCACAGGAACACGATATTACGCTCATACATTCGTCCATTTGCGGACTCTGGTAAATGCTAATAAACTAAAGAATTCAAACATTGTGAAAGCAGAAGCATGATGTGCGACAGTCTCGTCCTAAAGTTCTACGTCTCTCTCTTATCAGCCCTCGGCGAAGGACTTGACAGTTTTGTGCTGTGTCCTCCGGAGGCCCTCAGCTGGTCCCGAAGGAAGTACCTCATCTTAGACGAGATCCTCACCTACCGACCTCACATCCTGTGTCTGCAGGAAGTGGACCACTACTTTGACACCCTGCAGCCGGTTCTGGCCCGTCTGGGTTATAGCAGCAGGTTCTGCCCGAAGCCCTGGTCGCCGTGTCTGAATGTTGAGGGCAACAACGGCCCTGATGGCTGTGCACTCTTCTTTGATGAGTCGCACTTCGAGTTTTTGGATTGCGTCAGTTTACAGCTCTCTGCCATGATGATTCCAACCAATCAGGTGGTTACAACCTTCTTGATGTCACAATTAAGTGCCGCGAACTCCCCCCAAGCCCTTCAAGTTGTAATAATCTGTAATTGTTACCCCCTCGAAAGGTTTAGAATTGCCAAAAGATGCCACAAAATGGTGGCAAAGTACCATTTTTCCCTAAGTGAAACTCCTCAACTCACTTCAACACAGTTCCCGACACCAAAATGTTACAAAGAAAATTTGTGTAAAAATGAAACTCCTCAACTCCAACATAGGTCCTTGACACGCAGATGTCATGGCAGCAGAACACAGCGTTTGTCTCAGTGAAGCTCCTCAATTCACCTCAATATAATTAATTGGCTCCAAATGTCGCAGAATGGTGCCAAAAGTAATACTTTTATTACCAAAAAGAGCAACTAGGTACGTTTCTTAGCAAATAGTGGAGGATAGATTCGATTGCATGTGCAGTTGGACACACTGTCATGTTTTTAAGAGGATGTTCTGCATTTTTTACACAATTTAAAAAGGTTCCCAGGTGATGTAATAACATGTCTCATTAAATTAGCCTATTTTGAAGGGCTGGCCCTGCACATATAAGTCAGCGATCGTATCTACCGCCCTGTGTACTGTTGGCCCAAAGGCAAATCTGTTTTTTGTTCCCATGACGACCAAGGGCAGAGCCTTGGTGTTCTGACTGTTTTCCCCAACAACCCGTGAAGCATCTCTCACATGCCGTTCTGTGGTCTCAGGTTGCTTTGGTGATGATACTACGTTGCCGAAGCACAAGGAGGTGCGTGTGCGTAGCTGTGACCCACCTGAAGGCCCGCGCTGGCTGGGAGTGGCTCCGCAGTGCCCAAGGGTCGGACCTCCTGCGCCAAGTCCAAAATGTGGTCCAGAGACATTCCGCGTCAACATCGGCAGGCTCCAATTTGCACATCCCTCTGATTATCTGCGGCGATTTCAACGCAGTCCCAACTGAGGAGGTGTACTGTCGTTTTGTGGCTTCTCCTCTTGGCTTGGACTCGGCTTATAAGAAACTCAGCCAAGATTGTTTGACCGAGCCACAGTACACAACGTGGAAAATTCGCCCGACCGGGGAATGCTGCACTACTCTGGACTACATTTGGTACAGTCAGGACACGCTGAGGGTGGATGCAGTCTTGGACTTGCCGTCGGAGAAGGAGATTGGCCCTAACAGGCTTCCGTCCTTCAGCTATCCTTCAGATCACCTCTCTCTGGTTTGTGACTTCAGCTTTAAGGAGGACGGATGAGTGGGAAACATAAATTCTGAGAACGCACAATACATCATCACTGACATGTGAACCTGTGCAACAATAATGAAGGAAAGAAAGCAAATATTACAAATGAACTGAAACTTTTTCTACCTCCTGAATTTTGAGATTGTGCTTCGATTCTTGGATTATGTTCCAGATCTCTTCCTCCAAGTGTGGTCTGATGGACATACATGCACAATGCATCTGATGTTAAATCCTAACATTTTAACCGAAACTGTAACATGCTGATATCAAACTGACTGAAATAAACATCATTTTGTGATCTTTTCTATTTTTACCATTATTTACATCCCACCTCTTACTTTTGCTTCCCATCGTGTTGTGTAGACTTGCGGCAGGATATTGTTTTCATGTTAAAAGCTTCAAGGATCCCGAGTACTGTGTACTGCTACTTTAGAAAACAACTACATGTTTCAAGAGCATACAATTCACCAGTGGAACATTAAGACAAATAAATGCTAATCTTGACAAAAATTCCCAATTATGGCACCGCCTTAAAAGTCCAGCCATAAAAAGCCAGGATTGACCACTATTCACAGTGCCCCCAAGTGGTCATATAAATGTAATCATGCAGAATGATTCAAACTGATATCCGGGGGGTCTCACTGGTGGTGGAGTGGGTCAGCCAACTGCCATCACACAGTGGACCCAAGGTTTCATTGCCGCATATGGAATTACTCCCGTGTTTTGCGTTGAAAAATGCTGGTGTCCAATTTTGAGATCATCTACGTCAGGGGTGGCCAACCCGCGGCTCACGAGCCGCATGCGGCTCTTTGGCTGCTTCAATACGGCTCCCGGTCTTTCACACGACAATTGTCGAAAACGCCTTGGCGATGGCGCTGCCATTCAAACAACGGTGCTTAATACACTGAATCACCGCTCATGCGCAGACAACGGCGCTAAGTGCTAAGCTAGTCAGCGAATTACCTCTGTTTTTAAGAAATCGGTGCCCAATATGTCGATCGCAATCGACCATGAGCCAGCAGACTGGTCCCAAGTCACTGCGAGCGGTGGGAGGAGGAAATGGGGGAGAAAAAAAAAAAAAAAGATTTGTGTGTTTGTGTCTTTAGGTTTCATTTTTGTTGGGGCACTCCAGCTGTTGCTCGTCGTGGCGTGCATGCATATGTGCCCAGTGCATAGTTGTGTGTGTGTGTGTGTGTGTGTGTGTGTGTGTGTGTGTGTGTGTGTGTGTGTTCATATGCTTGCACGTGCTCGATCGTGGGAGGTTGGTTGCTCCTAAAGTCGATCTTTGGGCAAAAAAAGGTGTGTGTGTGTGTGTGTGTGTGTGTGTGTGTGTGTGTGTTTTTGCATTAACACAGAAACAAAATTGG
>NW_017805882.1:4389799-4406241 GCF_001891065.2 Hippocampus comes
CATCTCGTCGGGGGGGGCCCACCCCGCGGCTCACGAGCCGCATGCGGCTCTTTGGCTGCTTCAATACGGCTCCCGGTCTTTCACACGACAATTGTCGAAAACGCCTTGGCGATGGCGCTGCCATTCAAACAACGGTGCTTAATACACTGAATCACCGCTCATGCGCAGACAACGGCGCTAAGTGCTAAGCTAGTCAGCGAATTACCTCTGTTTTTAAGAAATCGGTGCCCAATATGTCGATCGCAATCGACCATGAGCCAGCAGACTGGTCCCAAGTCACTGCGAGCGGTGGGAGGAGGAAATGGGGGAGAAAAAAAAAAAAAAAGATTTGTGTGTTTGTGTCTTTAGGTTTCATTTTTGTTGGGGCACTCCAGCTGTTGCTCGTCGTGGCGTGCATGCATATGTGCCCAGTGCATAGTTGTGTGTGTGTGTGTGTGTGTGTGTGTGTGTGTGTGTGTGTGTGTGTGTGTTCATATGCTTGCACGTGCTCGATCGTGGGAGGTTGGTTGCTCCTAAAGTCGATCTTTGGGCAAAAAAAGGTGTGTGTGTGTGTGTGTGTGTGTGTGTGTGTGTCTTTGCATTAACACAGTAACAAAATTGGCTCTTAGTCTCTGACTGGTTGGCCACCCCTGATCTACGTGGTAGAAAAAAAATGATGGAACAAGTTAGTGCAGTGCTGCAGGGCAGAGTTCTTGTCCTACCTTACCGTATTTTGCATACAATTTAAGTACATAGAATTGATTTTCGCATAAAATAGTGCGATGAATATAAAGTTAATACATTTACCAATATTTCTTATTGAATTATTAACAATAAATCAACCAATTACCACAAAGGCGATGGTACCTCAAAGTCAGATCGCACCATCCGTCGTCGTTCAAGCCCAAGTGGACTTCGTGAGACAACCAAACAGCATGTTGACAAGCCATAAAGCTTCCAGGAAAACGTGTTCTGGACATGTTTTGGCAATGCACATCAGCTCTTTGCTCAAAGATGCAAAAATGAAGCGTAGCAAGAAAAGAACACTGCTCCTTCTGTGAAACATGAAGGAAGGCTCTGTTGTGTTCCGGAGATGCTTTGCTCATGTGGTACAGGGTGTCTTGAAGCTGTGCAGGGTAAAACGAAATCTCTAGACTGGTATTCTTGAAATGTGCTGCCCAGTGACAGAAAGCTTAGTCTCAGTTGCAGGTCAGGGGTTTTGCAACAGGACATGCACAACTAAAAACATCCAGGACTGACTAGGAGGAAAACATTGGACTTTTCTGAAGTGGCCTTGGTGAGCGCTCATCTAATTCCGATTCAACGCCTGTAAACACCTTTCTGAGAAGTGCAGAGTCTCAAAGCTATAAAAACAGATTAATTGCAGTGATTGGATGAAAACGCTGTGCTACCAAATATTAAATTAAGGGTACCGTTTCATTGGTTTTTTTTTTTTTTTTTTGTGGCTTCTTTAAATAATTCTGTTGACGGGCAGCACAGTGGGATAGGCCAGCACGGCCGCAACCCCAGTGAGGTTAAGCGGATAAGAAAATAGATGGAGATGAATTCTGTCAAACCACGTGTCATATCTTATTCTTATTAGTTAATTTTTATAGAAACATTTTTATTACCGGTACTACTTTTGAAGTAAATGCAGTGGCCAACCACTGTGGGGGAGGGGTATTAACAATTTTGTCCATGTGTGGGTTGAAAAGATCCTCAAGCATTAATCCCACCCAAACCAAAGCAACAAAACTATTTTTCAACAAAAAAAAAAAACGGTTGAAATGCTTCAGTAAAATCTACTTTAATACACTTTGAAACAAGAGTACAACAAAATAGAATATACTTCAAATGTTGAATATACAAACAGTTCAGTCTGAACACAAAACTTCAGTATTTTCCCTCTTTTTTGGTTAAAAAAAAAAAATGAAATGTAGGTGTAGGGCCAATGTGACAGGAAAAAAAATGACCTTTTTTAAGTGACCTTTGGGACTTGAAGACTGACATCACATTCAGGATACTTAATACATCCGCTATCAATTAAAGAATTAGGTTATATACATATTCCCATGGATTCGTTTATCTGAGACGTGGCAGTGTGGACTGGCTCAAAGTCAACCATTAGGTTAAAAAAGAAAAAAAAAACTCAATGAACATTCTGCATAACTGAGATCGATGACAGAAAGCACTCAAGGGTTTACATTTCTGATGATTTCATGACGTTAACTGTACAGTTTGCATGATCTGGTTCTATTGCCACAGCTAATAACTAATCAGAAGTTAAATCCCTATTTTGCTGATAATTTGTTGACTCATGATTTCAACTGTCTCAAAATGAAATCAAAACAGATCAGTCATTAAATTGAGAAACAAACCAGTGCTTTGATCGCCCCCCCCGCCAAAAAAACTCATAGCTCCGCTATTCCCTTAGCAAATGTTCGATCCTCTTGTTTCTGTAATACTGTGCTTGGTACAAGTTATGAAAAGATTGAAAAAAATAAAAAATAAATTCAACTTACAGTTCATATAGTACATTAAGGAGGTCAAAATTAAAATCAAAGGCTGCCCTGTTATTAGCTCTGTAAACTATGTATAGTAGCCATTTACATATATATAGTTCTATATATACTCCTTTGGGACCCATGTAGCACCACACACACACGTGCAGACATACATTTGATTTGCACAGTGCCTGAAGTAGAAATTGCTGGTTGAAACAATCGCACACAAAAACAAAACAAAAAAGCAATCAGGCTTCTACGTGCGCACACTTTTTTGGAACCAATTAGAGGACATTGGACTTCTGTTCAAATCGCTTGTGTAGTGTTTCGGGTTGATGAGACTTGCTGCTCGTGACGGGTTCATTGTGAGCGGGCGTAGCGGTAGTGATTTGGGTTGGTCCCTTTCAAGTTTGTGTGTTCCTATTTGCATGTTGGGCTCCACCACAGACTTTTCATTTTACAGGCTTGGCTGAAACGCTTCATGCAGCAGAGGAAAAAAAAACAACAACAAAAAAACGGCATTAAAAGTCTATCAAACTTCTGCTGGTTATCACAAGTGTAATAAAAAAACGTTGCATGTACAAAGTGATTCACTCGAGTGGGGAAAGGGAGCATGTGTGAATGACTGGTGGATCTCAACACTCTGGCTCTTCTGTCTTCACCACCTCGGTGGATTCCAGTTTGATTAGCGCATGCGACGGGGCGCCTTTGACATTGCCTTTATTCTGCGGGACAGCGACCGTCACGGGCACCTGCACCGCTTGGACTTGGACACCGGCAGCCTTAAGCTCGTCCCCACCCACCACCAGCTCCGAGCCATTGAAAAGGCCAGCGACCACGCGCGGCTGCGGCGAAGCCGAGCCCTCGGCCGTCGCCACCGTGACGGCGCCCGCCGCGCTCCCCGACTGCTGCGCCGCCGCAGCAGGCTGTTGTTGTTGCGCTTGCGCAGGCACAGACAGCCTCATAACCTGTGCTCCCGAGGTCACACCGACCGGGGCCAGGGTCTGCACTGTCAGTGGGCTTCCCAGGAGGCTGATGCCAGTCGCCGACGCGCTGACACCGGGCTTGGCGGGGCCCGTGGGGGTCTGCAGCTGACATTGAGCTAACTGGTGAGCCGGGATGGTGATGATCTTGGCCAGCTGGACGGTGATCTTCTCGCCATTCTCTGCCGTGGCTGGGACCATGGTAGGGATGGTCTGGATCACAACCTACGGCCAACAAATGAAATCTGTACCCCAATGGACAAACTGTGGAAAATTGACAGTGAACTCATCTCTATACAAATAGTTGTCTCTCTGGAATGCTGTTTATTAAAATATCTAATATATAATTATCCACTGTTAACATGTTTTGCCTGAACCTATCCACTTCCTGTCAGCCATTTTGGAAATGACGTTATCGCTAGATGTCCACCAGAAGCAAAGAGCTGCGACTGAATTCCCGTTTTTTGAAGACGCGCTGTATTAATGCCTGGGAACTGGATTTATTTGTGGGGGGACAAAAAGAATTGCGTCTCATAAAAAGAACCTTCATGAGGTCGTAGAAAATTCCCCAATGGAGGTCAACACACCTTCTGCTGAGAGTTGGCAGCTCCAGCAGCAGCACCAAGAGCAGAAGTGGTGGACAGGAGGGTGGTATGGCCAGCTGACCCCGTCCTGACAGCTGACTGCTGCATGGCAACCGTCGAAATCTTCTGACCCAATGATGTCATCACGACCGGCACCTGCATGGCGACTCGCACCGTCCTGGAAAACATTCATATGGGAGCGGACGGGTTATGCCACGATAGCAAAATTCTCAGAATTTTCTATGTTGGAATTATTTCATGGGTATAAACAAGAAATTTACAAACGTGAAGGCGGATTCTTATTAGGCATTGCAATGAAGTTGAGCAAAAAATATTTCAGCATTACCGGGACTAAAACAATCAGATTTCATGCAAATTTAATTGAACAATTAATTATGCTACATGCCAAGATGGTTTCTTGAAATTGGACTTTTTTTAAAGGACGTTTCCCATTTCACAATTTGAATGGGACTTTGCAAGGATATTTTTTTGTGGGGGAGGGGGGGCATCCATTATTGACAATTTTTTAACAGGTTAGGAAAGGCAGACAGGTGATATTTAACACAAAACTTTCAACCTCGCAGCATCGTGCCTGCACTCTCGTCACTCACCTGGGCCCGGACGCATTTGAAAGGATAGCCGCCTGTTGAATCTGGCTCCCATCTCCCAAGGCGGTCGCCGTGCCCGAGACACTGGCCGCCACGGTCTTGTCGCCCGCGGCGGCAGGGGCTTGCGCCACATTGGCTCTGCTGCCGCCACGCAGGATGTTGGGCTTTCTGAAGGACACCTCGGAGCTCTTCCTGAAGGACAGCTGGGAGCCCTTCAGCATGACGTCTGGCGGCTGCAGCATGCGCTGGTAGGACGCTGTCGTCTCCGAGCGCATCGGCACATCGGCGACAGACATTTCCGTCTTGTCGTCGTCAATGATCACAAGATTTTTGGGCATTTCTTTAAACTGGTAAACCAGACGCTGGCCTTCGACTTTGGCAAGGATTCCACGCTGGTAGTAGTATCTACAAAAGGACACAAATTTGTGAGGGGAAAAAAATGTGTTGACAAAGAGGAGGTGTAGCTCGCATCAAACGGCAGAGGTGGGCAGCAGGGCGGCGTCCTCACCTGAGCGCCCGACCCATGGTTTCATAGTTCATATCTGGCTTGTTTTTGTGTTTTCCCCATAGCTTCGACACGGCCTTGGAGTCCACCAGCTTGAAGATGCCCTTCTCTCTCTGTGTCCACTTAATGTACCTTGGACACGTGTTCTTGTCCTGCAGGAGGTCCAACAGGAACTCCCATAAGTAGATGGTGTTTCCTGCTGGACATCGAGTGAGTCAAATGTTCATCTGGGCCTTGTCCTCATGTCACTTTGATTGACACGACACAATACCTTTGCCTTCTCTCGATTTCTTCCTGAGCCCGAGATCAACTGAGCCATTCGAATACGACTGATGCGTTTTCAGTTTCCGTCCGGCTACAAAGTAGAAAGAAACAAAGAAATTCAGATGCCCAGTTCCATGTACATCTTAAATGGCACAAACATCTGCATTTAAAGTCACAAAAAAATGCAACAACTCACACATGCAGCCGTTGTAACTGCGCGTGAAAAATCACCAATTCGTGACAACATCGAAGTAAACCACATTTTACCATATCTGGTGTTGGAGTATTAAACCATGGCAGGATTTGCGAAATATTGGCAACCCCCCCCCGCCTTTTTTTTTTTTTTAACTTAGCGCACCTGCCTCTCCAAAGGTCACTGCACGCCCTTGGAAAGAGACATTTAAGATTTGAAAATGCCAATCGGTGGTTTTCAAACTCTGACAAAGAAGTGGAAAGCGACTGGGTCTGTTAGCAAGCCACGGTCAGGTAGACCCCGACAAAGACGTCAGCCACAGCTGCCAACAAGATTGGTCAAGATGCAAAGAAACAACTTCAGCAAAAATACAACCTTCTCTACAGCAAAGTCATTTGCCTGCTCCTCATGATTTCTTGACAGAAAGGTACAGATACAAATTCTGCCAGGCTATCTTTACATGTGATCACGGCGATAATATAAATATTAAATGTTACTCTTTAGTTGGCCTGATGTGACTCATTCCTCACCACACAAACTCAGAGCGGTTTAAATGAGGATAACCACTGCATGACTCCACTGGCTGCCGGCTTCTATCTGATTCACTTATTCAGAGATGCCAACCCCCGTCATCACCTCTCTGAAACATTTTCTTGATATTTTGTCAGGAACGCCTCAGCCAAAATAACAAACGTGCCACCAGAAGACTCCCAACAACATTAAAACGTATGCTATTTGGATTCAATGTTCCTCCTTAGAATACCGTAATTTCCGGTTTATAAGCCACTACTTTTTTTTAACCCAAACTCCAAACCCTGTGGCTTTTAATGCGATGCGGTTTACTGCAGAATTTTTCTTGACTAACTTCAAGCCATGATTAGATTTACCCAAAATCTCGTCACATTCAACTAATGAATTTGCTGAACATGTCACAACAGACCAATGAAACTGTTTGTGTAGCGATGCGCGGCTGAGAGTGAAAATAAGCATCTTGCGTTCAGCTTCATGGGCAGAGGAAACGAGCGCCAGAAATACAGCCATTTCTGCAACGCGACCTCCGTCTCGCTTTTTGTTTGGCAACCGAGTCCGACATTACCGGCAATGGACGAAAGGACAGCAAGTCCAGCCACTGAGCGACATTCACACACTTCTTAATGCATAAACTGGTTTCACCTCCTGCGTGGCTTCATATTGGCCATTTTTTTTGCAGAGAGCAAGGTCCGTGTTACATTTCAGTTGCTCCTAACATTAGCCATTTCATCATTGCATTTTTTGTTCTTTATATGTCAGCCATCTTCCCGCTCCCCAACCAAATTATCTTCGCTTCCATTTCTTACTTCTCATACACAGGTGACATAAGTGTGTTGTCTCATGAAGACAAGTTCAAAGCTTTGCTTTTCAAAGTATGAAAATCAGGTACAAAACCTGGATTCTGACACACAAAGTACAATGTGAATCCATTTATTTCAAGGCTGGTGTAACTTGAGCAGCGCAGTGTCAATCCAGCCCATGCGATGAGTAAAAATTGACCATTAGGTGGAGCTATTAGGATACTTTTAGATCACAACAAAATGCTTGTCGTGCACTTGGTTTTTAAGGTAAGGTAACACACCTTTCACAGTGTTTTTAGATTAAATTGTTTCACTGCTGTGGTTGGTCATGTGCGCAGAATGGTTTTCATCTACCTCTCCTCTTCCTGACAGGCTCATGGCCGTGTTCCGCCTCTGGCTCCTCTATCAAGTCGCCTATATCTTCGTCGTCATCATCATCATCATCATCATCATCGTCGTCTTCATCATCGCAGCAGCCCTCTGTTGATATCTCCACCTCCGTCCCTGCGATGTCCGGACGCATGGCGGCATGGAGGAACTCTGGTGTTGCTACATATGGAGGCACCAAAGATTTTAGACAGCGGTGGAGGGAAAGCGGAATAAATCTGTGAGAGATTTAAGAGCTGGCGGGTGTGTGTGACCTTATGCTGGGAATTACAATTTCTTTGGCTTCAAATTTGAGAAAGTATTTGGATGCAAAACACAGAGGTTTGGCATGATAGCCAAGAGTATTACAAAATTTGAAACTACTAATTTTGATATATAGAGATGGCAAAAAACAGGATTAGACCCCCAATACCAGATCGAAATAAAATCGTTAACTTACCTGGACTGCAGTCTTCTCTGACACTGGATGGTGAGTCCATGCGAAGCAGAGCCTCTGCAGCCTCGATGGTCTTGTCAGAGCAGTGCACATTAGTGCCATGGACAGAGGCCTCAACTGGGAAAACAAAAACAAAATCCTACTTGGAAATATTCATGTGTGATCTAACTGCTGAAAAATACAATTGGACTGCAATATTTAAGACATCCCATGAATTATTAAATGACACCGCCTTCACATCTTAAATCTCTACAATGTGTTTTTGCTCCTTTTGGTCATGTTAAATCGATATTTTATGATTAACTGTGGAATGAAAAAAACGATAAGTATTTGTAAAATAATGAAGAAAGAAATGGACAAAAAAATGATTTAAAGAACTGGCACGGAATACACAAATTTAAATAATTTTATTTTCTTGATTCTTAGGACATACCATTAAGATGAACAATTGTCGAGGGAAATAACATTTGATATGAGCGTGTCTGGCCTCCAGAGAAGAAATCAAGAGCACCTGCTGTTGTCAATCAAAGGCGAGAAACACGAGACCCTGTCACTGTCCACGCTCCATGTTTGGCAATTGCTCTGAAGCAATAGGTATCGCATAAGGCTATCTTTAGATTGACGCCCAGTTCCAAAACACACAAGAACATGATGGGAAGTGTCGACAGTATGTCCAAGCACAGGGGAAACCTGCTATAAATTAAATCAGGTGGAGAGGTGCCGAAAAGTTTCAGCCAAAGTTGCCGTACAAATTAATTTAACAACAAGCTTTACACACTGAAACAGTGGTCGTCAAAAGATGAAAGTAAAGCGAACACCAAGTATCAAGTACAACTTTGTCAAATGTGCTGTTGGTGTCCTGTGTATCTATTTATGACAATTTCCAACATTTTTTGAGGGAAGAAATCGGTATATTATAAATTGAAACATTTCTAACAAATTAATTCAAGTCTTCCGAACCGGCGACAGGATTCGCCCCGAGTTGGACAAAAAGTAGTGCTGCAAATGACTTCCGTGTTTACAGTCCGAAACCTTTCCCTCCAGTTCTCTTCAAATAAGCGTCCAAATCCAGCTGCCACTCAACAAATACAGCTGCGATCATTGGATAAGGCCTCAGCTATAAATCCGCCCACTGTGACGCCATACTGCGTCGGCAATGACGTTCCTCACAATGGCAAACGCCATTTGCCTGGAGGCGTGTCGATCAAACTATGAACACCTCCTCCTTTCACACAACGCTTCCGCCATCAAAATAGGATTTAAAACGTTGACAAATTCGATTCACGAGACTGTTTTTAACTTTCTGAGCAAATATTTGTTTCAAAAATGTTCACAAACGAGATAACACCAAAACATTTAGTTAACGCGATCAAAGACTTGAAGCCGCGCTTCACACCGACTAAAGGGAGGAAAGCGAGAGGGAGGCCGCCCCACGCTGCGACCACAAGCTACACAACACGTTCACGGAAACAATAGAAACATTAACATATGCGTCGAAAATAATAAAACGCAGTTCCACGCCTCATGAAACATAGAATTCTGACCAAATAACCAAGATCCAATTATTGTGGGACTTAATGGTAAAAAAAGGGACATTTACATCGCAATACCGCTACAAATATACTCTTGAACAGTCGTATGCGGTGAAAAAACAAAACATTATCAGTCCGCAGAGTTGAATGCCTGAATGTGGCCAATTTCAACTCCTGCAACTAAAGCCACATGTCCTTCCAGCCAGACAGCGTGGCAAAGGCGTAGGAAAGACAAGAGTTTCGCACTTCCTGGTTTTCCAGAGCCGTTCCGACACCCATGAATCTCCAACACATTGTTGCTGAAATGGATGGTCCTCCATGCAAAACATCCACATTGCAGACTAACGGCGAACCGCGCAAACCGGTGTGCTCTGTGTCCTTTTCTGCCTCCAAACAGGCTTCAAGAACTCGAAGGTTAGCAAGGCAGCGCAGGTTGCTACCAAGGTGATCACTTCCTGATAGTCCTCCATTACTCCAGCAGCCTACTCTGCCGAATGAGCGACCACGGTCTAGGTTAACACGGGGCTTGCATCACAGCACCTCTCCAACTAGGTGAACGGCACATAACAATATATTACCGGCTCTGATGAGTAGATCAAGCTGGTTCGCGTGCCCGTCACGTTGCGAAGTCGCCATGTTTCCCCTTGCTGAAGATTCACATTGACTTCTCACTGAATTGTACGGGAAGCAACTATCTCAAATCACTCCGCCACCCGTAGGAAATCGTCCAATTCAAATCTCCATGTAACGACCCCAGTGATGTATTCTTCCGCGGCCGACACAGGAAATCCTTCCGTTGCCCCCCGCTACTTGCGTGATGTCAACTCAAGCAGCAGCGAGGAATCATTAAACCCAATCGTAAAAACATGCAGTTTTAAAATCAAATTTTTGTGCAAAACAAAAGACACTGTTTCTGTGCGCGGTTTTACGATGTGGCCGCATTTTTGCACACGGACAGCAACTATACTGTACACACACGCACACACAAATTTTATACATACATACATACATACATACATACATATATATATATATAACACACACACACACACACACACACACACACACACATATATATACACACACATACACATAATATATATACATACACATACACACACACACACACACACACACACACACACACACACACACACACACACACACCACAAACGGTGCTCCATCTCTTGTGGTAATGGTGGGGTTGCATTGCTCAAGGGCACTTTGACAGTAGTCAGGAAGGAATCTAGCATCTCTTGTACAACTAGTTACATTTTTTACATCTGCAGCAGGACTCAAACCATGACCCTCCACAGTTCCAAAGTCAACATGTTGTTTTTTTTTTGCGATGCACACACCCCTATGTTGTTATGCAGAGAATCTTTTGATGTGGGCCAATGTCCTTTCTAAATGTACATACCTCTTCCCACAGACACAAAACAGTATGACATTGAAGGGAATTCAGCTGCTGAGCAGGTAACTTCAATCCAATTTCAATGTCACATTGTTCAGTAGTAGTCCATGCCACTTTTTCCTCAGCCACCTATCCCAGCTGACTTTGCGTGAGAGGCGGGCGGGCATACAAAACAGACTGATTACCAGCCAGTCGCAAAGCACATACAGACAAATAATATTCACCCCTATAAACAATTTAGAGTATTTAAGGAACCTAATATGCATGTTTTTGGAATGTGGGAGGAAGCCAAAGTAACTGAGGAAAGCCTATGCACTAGGGTGGTTCATTTTGGAAAAGTTTGTCGGATTCGTCGGGCCGGGTCGGAAATCTTGTCGATACTATGACACAAGGATGTGTGCAAAATTTTATTCCGATCGGATAATTTTATCCCGTCCCGCAGAGCGACCAAAGTTTCCCCTATGGAAAGAATCTTACGGGGCTGAATGGTAGTACGGTTTCTCCCGTACAGTAAGGATTTTGTTTTGCTCAGTTCGCACTTGCAATAATTCAAAGACGGAAGACAGGAACCCATGTATTGCAAAAAAGGCAACCGTGGTTATCCTTCAACACTGGTGAGATTGTTGGTCCATGTTAACTGGTCCATCTATCTATCTGTCCATCTGTCTATAATGTCCATCAACACTAGTGACACTGTTAGACCGCAAAAAAAAAACGAAATCCGCCGTGCGTGCCATCCCATGCCTACTTCGCGCACGGGTGCAACGCCCGGTGTCGCTCCACGACCTGCAGAAGGTGCTGTCGCTGTTCCTCGTCGCGCGTGATGGCGCCGCAGAACGCGCTGATGAGGGCGACGCCCCTCTCCGCAAAGTCGTTCACCACCCGTAGGTGACGAGCGCGCCGACGAGCCGTGGTGAAGTCGTCCCTCTCCGACCACTCGGCCGGATCGACGTTGAGGAAATCGTGGCCGGCTCCGAGGGCGGTGATGAGGCCGACAGAGTTGGTCGTCGCAAACGACGCCAGCGAACGCTGCTCCACTGCCTCGAGGGCGACGTGGGCACGGCGAGGCGGGTTCTTCTCTTGATTAGCTCCAAGGTGTCCGCGCGTTCGATGTCGAAAAGCGTCCTCAGCTCAGCGTCCAGTAAGAATTCCGGCGATTCTCGACTTCAATTGAAAGATATTAGCTCGCCAGTAGGTGACCGTTGTGTGTTAGGCGTGCGTTTGAGTTTGTCTCCGGCTGCTGAGAGCAGCGATGGAATGGTTAGTTAGTCAGGAGGGGATCGTTCGGGCAACATTCAGCCCAGCCAGTGTCACGCATGGCAAAATACTCGGTTAAAATACACATGTTCACCCTATTGAGACCAGTTGTTATGGTGGAAACTTTGGCCGCTTTGCGGGACAGGAAAATATCATCAGATCGGAATGAAATTTTGCACAGAACCTTGTACCATAGTATCGACAAGAATTCCGACCCGGCCCGACGAATCCGACAAACTTTTTTTTTTGCCATGAAAATGTGGACCACCCTACTATGCACGCACAGGGAGAACATGCAACATCGACACAAAAAGGCCGCATGAGGTTGGAACACCACACCTCAAAACTGTGCGGCACTACCCACTCTCTCTAACATTCAGTTGTAAAACCTGAAACATTAAAACAAACAAACAAAAACACCATTCGATGTTCCCAATTTAATTGTTGTACCCTAGATTCCAACTCCAAAATGTAACTATTAAAAATATTCCTGCAGAAATTAGAAAAAAACAATTCAAACTCAAACATAATTTTGAATATAAGACTTAACAACTGCTTATTCCATTCACAGTTAGAGAAAGCTGGAGTCTACCCTAGCTGGCTTAGGATGAGATGGAAAGTACACCCTGGGATGATCTCGAGTCAAAAACAAAACTGAGTTTGTCACATACACACTTTTGGCCAAACACATTTGTAGACTTAGAGAGGGCTAGGGACTAGAAGAGAACCCACACAAGCTCACAGAGGACATGAAAGCTCCACACAGAAAGGCCCAAACAGAGTGAGATTTCTACTATGATGAGGCCAAACAAAAAAGATAGTGTGTTTCCGTTAACAAGAAATTTCAGCATAGGGTCGGTAGGTCGGACAAAGTTTTTTTTTTCTTTTTTTTTCCCATCAAAAATTTAAACAAAATAACCATAAAACATAAAACAAGAAGACATTGAACCCGCCGCCACCTATTTAGTTTTCTCCCCGCTGCGGACTCGGGGGCCGGGGCGCGTCGCCCGCCTCCGCCGCCCTCCTCCGCCCTCGGTTTTTACTCGGCCCGTGGTGTTCATCAAATAGTTCGCTTTATTTTTTCGATACATCAATGGATGCTATTTTCTTAACATTACGGTGCGAACACGCGACTGTAACACAGAAAACGCGGTTTAAACTGTCGTCGGAGATCGCGGCCGCCGCCATGTTTCAATGTTGTTGACAGACGACAGGGCAAACGACACACGCGCTCAACGTGAATATCGCGAGAGTTTGCACCGATATAAACCCTCTACACAAAAATGTAGAGGGTTGTTTGAAAAAAATGCCGACAGTAAAGTTTTTTTTCGACGTAGAAATTCTCGGTCGGTCGGGTTACCGGAAACACACTACTTTTTTTTCTACGCCTGAGTAGTAATTGCTCCAACTCTTTAAAAGTACGCTGCTAACACCATACATACTCATGACAACCGCAATCAACTTTGTGTGTGTAAAGAATGGTTAAAAAAAAATAAAATAAAAATATTGGGCACCTTGTCCACAAGATGGCAGTGCCTACCTGTGATGATAAACGATGGGCGTAATCAGCTCTAATGTTTCAAATAGGCAATTACTGTGTTTTAAAGTACACTCAGAGGCTATATGCATTAAGCAAATGTAATCCTGTGTAATTTCATAACTTTTTTAAACATCTTTTCATGGGTCAAACAATTTGTTTTTTGTAACTGTAAATTTGCTGTCCCCTCAAAATAAGTCCCCAGAGTCATTGATGTCTAAACCACCGGCAACTAAAGTGAGTACACCTCTGAAAGAAAATGTGCTAATGTGGCCCAATTAGACATTTTCCTCCCCAGTATCATGTGACTTGTTACCATTACAAAGTATTAGGGCTAGAAAATTGGAGTGTGTTACATTGGGCGCTCTCTCCATCTCTCCCCCCCACACACACACACGTTTACCTGACGTTTACTATGGCATCTCATGGCAAGGAACTCTGAGGATCTGGAAAAAAAGAATTGTTGTTCGAGATAAAGATGGCCGATCTGAAATAAAATAAGATTGACAACAGTCTGAAATCGAACTGCAGCAGTGTGGAAAAGACCATACAGGGGTGCCAATAACCATAATCCTTTTATAAAGCTTCATCCTTGTTCGGGATGGCATGCTACCAGTGGACAGATTCCATTCAGAACAGGCCTCATAAAGGTCGACCAATCCAGAAGTATTCTTCTGCAAAGAAGTACGGTACTGACACCATTGCTGCAGAGGGTGAATTCGAGTGAGGGCCCGGCCTGACAATCTACCCATACGCTGCACGCTACATCAAATTAATCTCTGCATCTTTCTAAAGATGATGCACAAGAAAGTCTGCAAACAGTTTGCTGAAGACAAGCAGACAAAGGAGAAGTCTTACTTGCTGAGACCAAGACAAACTGATTTGCTTCATGATTGTGTCGTATCTGTAGGCATATTGTGGCACCAACTAAGTCCGAAGTACAAAGACAAGTCTTGCCTCCAGCTGAGTATGTTGGTAGGATCTCATGGCCCGGCATGGTGAGCTACAGATCACCAAGGGTAACCATAAATGCTATATCATGTGCTGTGAAAGACTGAAGTGGGGCATGGCGCCCTCTCCTTTGAAAGCTCGACCGAAGGCTGGTATTTCAATATAACAACCCCAAACATACCTCCAGCACACCCACTGCCTTGCCCAGGAGCTACGGGGAAAGATGATGGATTGGCCAAGTACAATTTGTACATTTTCACTCAGGGGTATACTCACTTTTGTTGCTAGTGGTTTAGACATTCATGGTTGTGTCTACAGTTACTGCATTTTGAGATTGACAGTAAATTTACTTTGTAATACAGTACAAGAACACTCAACATTGTAGTAAAGTGTCTTGTCTTCAGTGTTGGACCCATGAAAAGACAAAAGAAAACATTTAAGAAAATGGGAGGGATGTACTCACCTTTGTGAGATCCTATTTAAGATACTGGGTGGGCAACAATTACTTTCAACACAATTCAGGCCTGGGGAAATGACATTTTGAGTGGTAGATTTCACATGCGAACAACTGACTACCGTATACATAATTTTGAAACTAGGGGCGGAGAGTATTTTCAAGTCACATTGTTTTCACAAAATCACTTTGAAAAATCTTGGATAAAAGTAAAATGACAGCCTTAAACAATTTGCAGCATGCACCACTTTTTCTAAGCCATCCAACTGCAGTACACGACAACAGGTTCTCTAATTTGCCAGTCACTGCGTGCTTCAATAAGTGCATCCACACAATCGGAACTGTGTGAAACGTGCTGGGCAGCAGCAGCAGTATCAGGAACAGCCTCACTAGTTGAACTATATTTCAAATATCTTCTCAGTAGTGGAACTTCATTTTTGACCACATAAACAGAGCATTAACGAGGAACAGTTTTTTGGCAGCAAATAATTAAAACGAGGTGTGCATGTGTGCATTCATGCATGCATGTGTGAAGAAAATTTAGACAGCAAGAAGGAGAGAAAAATGACAAAACAGATGAAGTTGAAAAGTATAGCTTTGGGTTTGTTTCTCAGAAATATGATTTGGACATGTTACTTTCTCGACAAAATAATTCATTTGATAAATACAAAAAGCGACAGTTAATAGAGGAGAATGATGACCAAATCTGCAACTATCATACAGTTTGCTGAGGACACATTGTTCAATTATGTTTATAATAAATTCACTGCATTAGTCAGACATCGATACTGTAGTCATACGAAGAAAGCATGATGACATGCAAAGATTTACATCCAATAGTATGGCTACAAAATGATTACATTTAGCTTCTGTTTCTGAGTTCAACCAACTGCAGTAGGTTAATGGCTCTGACAGTGGTTTGCTGAAGCCCCGGAGCAAGGGTGCCCATTACGGCGATCGCGATCCTGGTCCTAAGTCGATCGCGAGGGATGTAGAGGAGAAAAAAAACAACCCACCATTTGTGTGTCTTTGTGCATGTTAGTAATATATTTTTTGTGTTAATGTACACTGCACCCTAATCATCCTATCAGTCTAATTTTCACCAAAAGTATATATATAAAAAAAATAAAATAAAATAAAGCAGGTAAATCTATATAAAAAAAAAAATAATAATAAAATAAAGCAGGTAAATCTTTAACGTATGGTGGCGCGTGACCTGCGTTACTGGAAGTTGTTAGCGCTCGGCAGTCTGCAATTGCAGCTTGTGATCAGAGCTCTTGCGCTATATCTTTTATGTTATTATTCTCATTCAGAGTTTGTTTCGTGTACAATTCACTGAGGGCACGGGGAAAGAATACGAATCTAGAGGGCCGAGGGAAGCACTTTAAAACGGTACGTGTGAGCTACGATAGTTAACAGGCTGCAAAAGTGCATCACTTGCCTCCGTGTCAAGCTGTTGCTCATCATGGCGTGTGTGTGTGTGTATGTGCGTGCGCAGTAACGGGTCGATCGCGGGGGGGTGG
>NW_017805882.1:4406353-4455301 GCF_001891065.2 Hippocampus comes
GTGTGTGTGTGCGTGCGCAGTAACGGGTCGATCGCGGGAGGTTGGTTGATCGAAAAGTCGATCTTCGGTCCAAAAACTTTGGGCACCCCCGCCCCAGAGTGTTGGAAATGGCTTTGGAACCTTTTCCAGCCTGATAGATTTCAATAACTTTGATTTTAATTTCTTCTTGAATTTCTTCGGATCGTGGCATGATGCATTTGTTTTTGGGAGATCTTGTAGCCTACTTCACTTTGCCTGACAGATTCCATTTATGTGATTTCTTGATTCAACAAATGTGGTGCGAGGGCGTTGCCTGTGAAATTGAACTCAGCTTTCCCAAAACTGTCGTTAGTCACAGTTACTTTATTTATTTATTTATTTATTTATTTTTTAAAAAAAGTTACTTTATGATTTAACAAGGTGGGAGAGGAGGGCAATTACTTTTTCCACATAGGGACAAGTAGTTTTTGATTTTATTTTTTTTTTGTGCCTTAAGAAATTAAATTGGAATTTAGAAACTGCATTTTGTATTTTTGGGGTAGTCTCTGCGTGATATTAAAATTGGTTTGATGAAATGAAACCTTTGTATATGATAAATATGCAAAGAACACAGAAATCAGGAAGGGGGCCAATACTATTTCACAGCAATGTCCTATATGTCACTAATCATGTCCAGTAATTTGATGACAACATGCTTGCATTGACGTGATATATCCAACCCGGGCATTTACATTGCACTCAAATTGGCAGAGCTCTGGCACATATCAGGTTTCGGACACCCCATTAACGTAAAAAACAGACATACGTGTTTTTCACAGGAATGAGTGGATTTGTACATTATACCACAACAACATTGGCACTTAAGTACTAATAGTGTGGCAAGTACTATTTCAGGTGATTTTAAGTTATACTTAACACAGAAGAAGTGATGTCTCACCTGCCCCCCTTTCGGACTCCACATCCTGCTCACTGCTCACTTCCTGCATTATGTACGTTTCGTCACCATACACCACCACCTGGGCTGAGTAACCAGGCTCCTCAGATAAAATGGCACCAGGGACCTCCTCCACAACGACTGTTGGGTAGGTCTCAGCTTCTCTTCCATCATCTACCTCTTCGACTTCACACTCGCCCTCCACTTCACCCTCCATCTCTAGGTCCACATCAAACTCAGTGTCCTGCCGGGACATGTAGCAAGCAAGACGGTCAAAAATATTACACTTAGGAAGACAGTGAGCAAGTTGTTGTTTTGTGTTTCTTTTCTTGTGTGTCTTTTCAACCAACTCAACCAACCTGCTGTGGGTCCTCCACTGCTGTGACATACTCAACCACTGTACCACTGTTGTCAACCAGTACCACTGAGGTCATGATTCATGCTCGTGAGTGACTGGCAGTCACAGCCTGTGACTCCCGACAGCACCTCTGCTTGGTGGCTTCCACCACGGTAGTGAAAGATAAGCCCTGGAAAGAGAAGACAACTTAAACAACATGGATGCCACAGAATGAAATGACGAGAAAAATCATGGCAGCTTTTGCGAAACACATGAATTATCTTAAGTAGGCAAAATAATGCAGTTGCGGCATTCTTTGCAGTTCACAACATGCAGGAGTTTCCTTCCTATTGTTTTTTTTCCAGCAGGAAGTGCCGGTGTGCTATTACGGACCAACTGTACTAGTAGAAAGCATTCCCTAAAAATGACACAGTGGCCTGTTGTAAAACAATGCAGGACTAACTGGAACCATGGCAACGGTGGAAAGACACTCCTAAATTGCGCCATCTTGTGGGATCACAACAAATGACTCTTGACGGTCCAAATATACAGTCAATATTTATGTTTTGCGTTTCAGTAAGACATTGCACCAGTTGATTTTGTTGAGGCAGGAATGATCATTCAATGATAGCGATTTGATGACCGTAACAAAAATATCATTACGATATTGCGGTACAGTATTGGGAAATCTGGTTCACTTTAAAGTACAAATCCACTCCCAATGAAATGAGGGCATTGTGTTAAACAAATAAAAACAGAATAAAATGATTTGAAAATCATGTTCAACCTATATTTTATTGAATACACTACAAAGACAAGATAATTAATGGTCAAACTGATAAACCTTTAGCAAATAATCTTTCACTTTGATTTTTATGGTTGTAACATGTTCCAGAAAAGTTTGGACAAGTTATGTTTACCTCAGTGTTGCATCATCTCTTCTTTTAACAACTTTCAATAAACGTTTGGGAAATGAGGGAACTGTAAGTAACTGTAAGCTTGACGTCGCGACAAAGCTGACTCCCTGCCTCCCGAGTCTCGCACGAAGGGAGCGGAGGGAAAACAAGTACCATATTTTCCGCATTATAAGGCGCACCTGAAAGCATTCAATTTTCTCAAAAGCCAACAGTGCGCCTTATAATCTGATGCGCCTATTTATGCTGTTACAGTCTCTTCCTATCTTTGTCAGAGCTCACAACTACTGTGTGAGCTCTGCGCAGCCATTTTGAAAAAAAAAAAACCCAAAAGCATAGTTAACTACAGACTAAACGAAGGAAGGAGACAAGCAAGACTTCTAAGGATATTTAGCCCCTTGTGGATGTGAGCCCACGAGGTTTGTATCCCTTTTTTGTTGAATCAATTGTCTTCATAACTTTTGTCTTTTATTTATTGTTTTGTAATGCCATTTATATTTATATGTTTCATGTCCGTGTTTGTGAACAGTTCTAACGGGTTGCCAAGGAATAAACCCTGTATTTTTATGGACTTCATGTCGTGCGACATTACATCCTGAGGGAGCTACATATGGATCAATATTCAGACTTCTTAGACGTATTTTAATTGTTCTGTAAAGTGCTTTGTTACAGCTGCAGCTGTTGTCAAAGTGCTATATAAATAAAGCTGTATTGTATTGTATTTCTTTAGCATAGCTCCATCTAGTGGATGCATAATGCAACCGCAGCCAATATTGTAGCTTCTATTCGGGCGCCCTTAATGTGGTGCGCCCGATATATGAAAACAGTTTTTTTTAAAGCCATTCATTGAAGGCGCGCCCCATACTCTGAAGCACCTTATATTACAGAAAATACTGTACTCTGTAACGGCGGCTACTCAGGTTTTTTTTTTTTTTTTTTTTAATATCATCTGAACAATTACTGTGTTGCAGGCAGAACGTGAGCGGTCACTCACTGATTCCCATCTCCGCACAGGGGAGCCACGACCGTATTTTCTGCACTATAAGGTGCACCAAAAAGTCTTCTATTTTCTTAAAAGCTCACAAAGCGCCTTAAAATCCGGGGCGTTTTGTGTATGGTCATTACGGTAATATGTCGACCCCAAAATGGCTCCTTGCTGGCGACATGCTTCCAATGTTATAACTTGCTGTTGGTTCAGTGAACTGTGTCGCTGCTTTATTGAATAAGTTTTTGTTGCAGCTCCGAAAAAAGGAGAGCTGTGTTGTTGTTTTTTTAGAACACACACTTTACAAATGGTTTTCACAGTCTCAACAAATACGGGTACGTCTTTGTCCGTCTCTGTGTCTTCTCTTCTTCCGTTCGACTCGAGAGGTGTTCATGACCGCCTCCGAAAACCGTAAATTAACAATTCCTTCAATCGGACTACTTGCGCGTATGACATGAGCGTGTTACACTCTCAAAGAGGTGTTTTCTTTTTTTTTTTTTAAATTACATTTAGTTGTATTGGTTATAGGTCACATTCATGGTGGAAAACATTTTGAAATTATTCATCTGAGTGTAATTTTTTTGTCTCACAAAAACCTGGCCTTTTACCTGGGTGTACAGATTTTTTGTATCCACTGTATGTTGGAAGACTATGTCCTGCAGCCCAATTCGCAATGGGAGGGGACCATAATCGGGCTCTCGTATATCGCAATACGTCTGGGCAGTCATGGGTTCCTCAATGCACTGTAGCTCCCCAGTGCCGGCAGTACTCAGTGGGCCCAAGACACCACACTCCCACCACCCTGCACCTCACCTGTTTGCCGCCCCACACATGTCCTTTTGTATGCTTGTCTTCAGAAATTTGTTTGTGCGCTTTTTTTGTGCGTCTTCTTCAGAAGGCACTTTCTTCTGAGATGACAGCCATTCAGATCAAGTAGATCCCGTGTGCGCCATACGGTGTAATTGCTGACAGGCTGACCCTCAACTCCTTCAACCACTTCAAAGACGACCTCTGGATATGACGCTAAGCATTTTCGCTCCAACTTTGCTTCATGGAATTTATCCTGTTTACCTGCTGTCTTAGCCTCAAGAAATCTGTCAGGGCTGAGGGGTGGGTCGATTCGCTTTCGGGTCATTTCAGGTCATGGCTACATTTTACAGTGACTTCATATTGAAAAAAAGGTTTATGTGCCGAGAGGTAGATCCTAACATCCTTCTTATCTGGAATATTAAACACACAGAACACAGGTACAAACCAAAACAAACACACGAATAAGAGACCAGTAATTCAGGCTGGACTTGCAGGTTGCATTGATTCAGGTATCATAGAACCTGCTAGACAACTGCAAACAATTGTTCCGACCTCATTTCTCAGCTCAAACAGAATGGTCATATTTTCACAAGTAATTCAGTGAGACACTTGCAGTATAGAACACAAATATCCATTCCTATATTGTCTTCTTGCTCATTTACATTACAAATCATTATTATTATTACTGCGGTATATGTCCAAAGATGCACTCATCTCTCAGTTCCCTTTACCTGTGCCCTTAATGCAAATATAGCATTACTGAAATTTGACAATTCTTCAAGAATCCTCTCGTTCAAGCCAGCTACAGTCTCGAGAATCTTGCTCGCAGGACATCAACATGATTCCAAGGAAAACAGAAAGGACATCATATATACTTACAAGACAGACAAGGCATCATGTATACTCTCCCCCCTTCCCAGAGTGTGTCAGACTTTCCAAACCTTCCTATGTCCACCACACATCCTTCCATCTCCTCACTTTACCGTGTGCATGCAGTTGTGGAAGGAGCAGCTCACAACTCCATATAGCCCTGCCCTCATCACATGACAGGGGTGGAACCAACACACACAGTAACAGTCACATGATTTTTTTTCTTTTTTTAATACAATAGCCCTTTTGTTGCAAGCTACTCGGTCAACTGCCAAAGACACAACGCCCTGCCCTGTGCCCTGCAGTAGAGCCCTCGGCCAATGCTCACAGACATACAATGATGACACAGCAAGCGAACACAAGTGTGACCTCAGCCACCACCTATCTGATACTGTACAGATACGGAATTTCCCAAAGTAATGTCCCCTTCAAGTCATTTTACAAACTGGACTTTTTTCAGCTCTCTTCATTCTATTCATTCAGCACAATAGATTATTTCTATGTTCAAGTCTAACAGACAGCGTATATATGCTGCTCTCAAAGAGGGACTTTTCTCTGAAATTGCATGAAACCAATTTGTAGCATTCCGCTCACTGTCAATTGATGATGTTTCCTTTATCTCCTATGGGGAAATAAGATCCAGCCATCCATTATCTGAACCGCTCTATCCTGACGAGGGTCCCGGGCATGCTGGAGCCTATCCCAGCTGACTTCCGGTAGTAGGTGGGATACACTCTCAACTGGTTGCCAAACAATCACAGAGAGGGGGGGGAAATGAATATTCAATTCATCAAATTATTATTTATTGAAGCGTACTGATGACATACCAGACCAAAAAAAAAAAAAGTTTGATTTCATGTTATAATGTGATAAATTTCACACGATAATGTGATAAGTTACACGTTAAAACATGATAAGTTTGGCCTCCGCATTCAACAGAACAAAATTAAGCAATTCCTTCCAGTTTAGGTCACTGGCGGAGCCCTGTGTATGTAAGTGTGTCTTCTTGTTAAATCTTAAATGTTTTTAAACATGTATTATTTCTTTTTCGGCATTATTTTTTTAAGTATTATAGAAGAGCGGATGGCAAACTCGTCAAAGTTTCATGTGATAACAGCATTTTAAAAGGTGAAACTTATCACAATAAAGCGTGAAAGTTATCACCTAAAAACTTGATAAGTTATCTCGTTATGTGAAAATTATGGTTTTAAAATGTGAAACATCGCATGATTTTACGTGAACAATGATAAGTTTGACTTCCGGTTTAGTCACTAGTCCAAAGTCAAAAGTTCCGGTGTTTAAGAAGATTTAAAAAGAAGACACTCATACCTACAGAGGGCTACTACACCAGTGACCTGAAACAGGAATTGTTTCATTTTGATATGCCGAATGTGGAAGACAAAGTTATCAAGTTTTAATATAATAACTCATCACATTAACACATGAAAATTTTCACGCTACAATGTGAACCTGATCACATTATAACGTGATTTTTTTTTCCCCCCCTCGGGCGGCAGCAATACGTAACTGTTGTCCTAAAATGACGTATCTGAATTTTACATAGCAATGAATTTTAAATTGTGTGTTTCCACATAATACAGAGTTGTAAATGGTCTTATTGTATCCAGTGTAAGAGGGAGAAGGCGCATATTTTAGCTGACTTTTGTTAAAAGACAGAGACTACACCATGGAATGGTCGCCAGTCAATCACAGGACTTAAATAGTGTATATTTATTTCAAAAATATATTTTTTTTACCAATTGTTCCTTCGTAACTAAAGAAGGGGGGTGTTTTGATGACAGACGATACGGTGGGTGAGTGGTTAGCTAATCTTACAATTCTGAATTAGGGGTTTGAATTTGGGTTCTGGCCTCCCCGTGTGGAGTTTGCTTGTTGTTTACATGCTTGTGTAGGTTTCCTACTCTGGTTTCCTCTCACATTCCAAACACAAGATTCTTTGTAGTGCAAAGGAAAAATATCAATTTCTCAATGCATTGCAATACTTCCCCCCACAATTCATTACAGATACCGAATTGCGAATCGAATGGCCACAGTCATATGCAAGTACCTTTGATCTTACGGTTTTGTGGATAACCCGCGGTTTAACGAGATGATACAGACTCAAAAATCAATAATACTAGCATAAAAACACATGCTGGAAGTCACCATCCCGAAGCGGGATATAGAGTTGAAGACAGCAGTTTTACAGTTGTTGAAGTCGGCAAAGAAGTCGGCAAAGAAAGTGTTGATACATGTGCCGGTTGGACTTCCAGAGCAACTAACCCCTACCTAACGATCACTTCTCATTCCATTGAGTAAAGAAACATTAAGTTTACATGTACTTTACTTTTTCAATACAGAGCTGTTGCCAGAGCTGTTGTCATTTGTGCTCCATATGGACAAATAAGTCATGTGCTAATTTGTATTTTCAGGTGTTTTATTGTTGAAAATTTTATGTCCAGAAAACATAAAATCAATCAAAACATCAAGATTCAGAAGAACCAACAGCAGCTGAGCAGAGGCCTAGATGGCATAGGTGAAAAGTGTAGCATGACATACTGGTTGGGTGAAAGATAAGTCGATCATTTTAATACAAATAAGACAGAGCCTTCACTCACTCGTCCAGTTCTTTTGCACCATCCAAAAACACCATACAAAACCCTTTTTTGTCACTCACATTAAAACCCTAACAATCCTGCCAGCAACAAAAAGATGCCAATTCCGATTATGCATATTTACTGATACCGATTTTGCTCTATATACCCAATTTCTATCCCTCTTAGCCTGCTGTGGATCACAGTGGCAGGGCAAGGGAGGGCTCACCGCCGACATACACTAACCTATTAAATGTTGCAAATCATTTTTTAAAAAAATGATTATTTCCAGCAACAAGTTGGACAGCAGCCTTACACAAGAATAATATGACACCAAGAGCTGAAGGTGGAACATAACAGGCCACCGTCTTGCATCACCCAAAGATCATAGCATTTACCATCTAAGACTGCTTTAATTTTTCACTTGGGACAAAATAATTTCAGATTTTTTTAGATATGCTACGTGGGCTTTGCTTGGTTTTGGTCTTCAATGCATTTCTTTTGATATTTGGGGAAAGTGACATCATCTCTCTGATTTCAGTGAATAACCAAGGAAAGACTTTAAAGTCGACTACCCGTTTGACCTAGTGGGGCACTGCTTGTCATTTGTCACAACTAAAGTGGAACAAAACGTAAAAGGGTCGTGGTGGGATGATACCGTTGCCCATCAGCGTTCTTAAATGGCTGTGCTAAGTAAGCAGCTCTTGAACCATTTTTACGTACGTATGCTCAGTTGGCGATTAAATTGACGCTCAATTATAAATAGACACAGCAACGTATTGAATCTGTCGTAGAAAAGCAAAATCTGAACATTGATATAAACATGGCTTTCTAACGTTAGCTAGCAATGTTAGCATCCTCCGAGTAACACTGAGCTGTCAAAACACACATACACACGCACACTTACATATATAAATGACGTGGTTAAAAGTGCAGAATAATAAGGCAGCTCACTTACTGTCAATTTCTCCCTTCTCGTCTCTCTTCTGTGGGTAACGAACTTATTTCCATATAGCGAAACACGTTCAGTGGTCAGCGTTTGGGATCGCGCTTGCTCTGGTAGTGAGCTGAGGGGTCGTTTGTTTGTGGACGAGTCGTAGTCCCGGTTAGCCTTGGCAGTGGTTAGCCAAGAACAAGAGGAAGGGAACAAGCTCCATGTAACACACGGTCAATGTGGGAAAACCGTAACAAACAAATGAGCGATGGATCAGCCTGCGTGACTATTTCCCCTGATGTAGAACCTCTCCCTGTTAGTTCATCGACTCGGTTTGTTCGGGCAAATATACATGGGTGACGTCACACCACAAGCTCATCCGACGTTTGCCTGTTTGCTGACAGTGGTGGAAGGAAGTCACAAATTACAAATATTTCGTTACTATACTGTACATATTTTTTTCGCGGTAGTTGTACTTGTACTTTACGTTCTACTCCTTACATTTTTCAACTTCCGCGGATGACAACGATACATTAATAAAAGACTTTTACGCCTTGGTTGATATTTTAATGATAAGGCGTGACATGGAGCGTGAACAAATGAGGCAATAAAATCAAAATATTACCCTTATATAGCCTAGGTCACTCGGCCGGGGGGGGGGTCGATCGCGGTCGACTAGTAGTCGCGAGGAGTGTAGCGGGAAATGAGGGGGAAAAAGATTTGTGTGTCTGTGTGCATGTTATTAATTATTATATATTTTTGTGTTAGTGTACATTGCACCCTATGCTTCCGATCAGGTTTACGTTCACTAAAAAGTATTTAAAATATAAAATAAAAAAGCAGTTCACCTTTAACCTAGGTGGTGCGTAACCTGCATCACCAGAAGTTGTTAGCGGTCAGCAGTCTTTCAAATGCAATTCACCGATGGCACTGGCAAAGAATGAGAATCTGGAGAGCCAGGAGAACCCAACGGCACACTGGAGAGTCAGGAGAACCAAACGGCATACGTGAGCCGCGATACTGTAGTGATGTTCATGCACTTAACATGCTGTAAAAGTGCATCACATGCCCGTGATGGACATTCCATCAATAGCTTTAGCAGGGAAGCCCAGGCTTTCCTCTCCCCAGCCACTTCTTCCAGCTCTTCCCGGGGAACCCAAGGCGTTCCCAGGCCAGTCGGGAGACGTAGTCTCTCCACCATGTGCCGGGTGGTCCCCGCGGCCTCTTGCCAGTGGGATATGCCCGGACACCTCATCAGGGAGACGTCCAGGAGGCATCCTAATATTACACACTAATTTAAAAATCAATTTACTTCATCTTATGTGGAGAATACAGAGACAGCAGCCTTAGCAGAGAAACGTAGACTTCCCTGTTCACACTCACTTCATCCATCTCTTCCGGGGGATTGCCAAGGCATTACCAGGCCAGCCCGGAGACAAAAGGAGCTTTTCCATTAGCCCCGCACCACACCGAGAAGGCCTCGCCCCGATGTTTGATTTTCCATTAGACGTTTTCTGGACCGAGAGGTTGCAGTGGATCCGCTTCTCAGAACCATCTCAGAGGTGGTGGTAAGCGACGGACATCTGGGGCCGTGTGATGCCATGTCGTCACTGATATTTGATCGGCTGTGAGCGATGCGGCAAGTAACTTCACCACACACACCTATTTCCTGGTATTAGAGATCCGCTGCCGACCGTCACCAATGTCATAAAAATACCCTATATTGTATACAATAAATATAATCGTGTTTGACAACAACGCTGAACCATATTTACGATTTCATATGTATCCATGGGTGCATATTTGATAGTTAATGGTAAAAAAAATAAAAACAAAAAAACAATTGAGCACACTCACCATTTGCTCTCTGGCCTCCATTCGTTTGAATGAGAGGTCTCTCGCAGCAGGCCTCCTCGCCACTCCGGCTCAACCAATTGTGCCGCCACTCTCACCACTTTTCTTTTGCACTTTCTCACAAGGGTTAGCGTAACAGCCGGCAAAATCGCCAAGTGAGAAACAAAAAATATAATTACCAAGTGTGCCTGGTGAAATTATTTGCGATTGGTTGATGAAACACTGACAGGAAGGCCTAATGGGAATGCTCTTGTCGGAACAGGAACGCCCCAGCTGCAGCTGGACGATTCTCAAAGATGGATGGAGTAGCCCACATGGGCCGGCCTGAAATACTGATGGAAAAAGTGATGGACTGACGGACCTTCCGTCACTAAGTCTAATGGAAGGCCTATTTGTTGATATTCATGCAACTGCCTATTTGTTGTATTAAATATTTAAAGATCCAAAGCTCCAAGAGCCAAGTTTTAAGATAGCGGCCCGGTGGCCCGGTAGCATCTTGTTAAGTATCCACCTTGGAATTCCTACACCTCGGTTATTTAGAATAATACACTGCAAATTTTACAACTTCATCAAATCGTCCAACAGGTTTTGTATCTATCAACTCATCTTTACATTGATTGTCAAAAGGGGCTAAAGGGATGGAGTGATTTCCAACTGTTTATTTGTCCAGTTTTTATGTTAGCATACGTGGCATCTTATTTGCTCATCACAAAGATTCAACTTGATCTTGTAGGTCCTCACAACATTTATTAGTAATTATACTCAACAATAAATAAGAACATTCTTAGTATCATTTCGGATGTGCTATTTTTTCTAATGAAAGTGTTTTTCTTTTTCTGCGCAAGACTCAAATTAACATCATGTTCGGATATTCAAAATACATCATGCTGTTGGTAATTCTGGGGGGGGGGTTGTATATAAAAAGAACATCAATGCATTTAGTTAAAAATTGAAAACATTCTATCGGTATAGTGGAAATCTAAGATCTGCTACAAATTTTGTGTCAGAAATAAAAAATGACAACCTAGCACTGCCAATTTAAAGTTTTCTCTCCTGTCTGGTAATCCTAATGGTGACATCTAGTGGACATAAGACGGCACTAAAATTAAACCAACAGGTCAAACACCAACTTACAATATTGATGACAGACTATGGGACATTCATACAACTCAAAAGGACACGTTTGAATAAGAAAAATCAAAACATTTTTGTTTGAATTTTCTTGCTGACCCAGGTTTGACTGACAGTTGGAGTGATGTGAAAGGCACACTGTCAGTTCATGACTGGCTCATCATCACCACTACTGCCTCTGGACCTGTAACGAATAAATAAATACATTTATTGCATATTGTACTGTCGTTTATTTTCAGAGAGCACAAAAATAAATAGCTATATAACTACATGTAAGTTGTTCATTTAAACTCAGCTGAAAATCGAGCTAAATGGCAACTGTAGTTCTAATTTATATAGTCAAACAGTCAAGCGTGCATCATATTTAGACTCTGCAAAACATTGTAATGACTCCTAAATGTTAATTTATATTTCAATGCTACTTATACATACAGTAACCTAGAAGGAATATTGAGTTACTTTGGCATCACACTCAAGACAACCGCCTGTTCGAAAGCATTTGCTTACTTGGTGTTTCTTCAGGTGATGCTGCTTCGCTGCTTTCATTCGTCTCATCTCCAGCATCCTCGAGGATTTCAGATGGCTGATCAGCAGTGGGCATCGTCAGCTGTGCCAGAGAATCGTCGTGGCAGTTGGACTCTGGTTCAGTAGCTGAGAGCGCCTCCATTTCTGACCCATTCTCAGCTTCTGGAGGCTGAGTGGTACCTTCTTCTTCTGAGGCAGCGACCGTCTCCTCTTCTGGAGCTTCAGCTTCTGTAGCATCCTCTCCAAATGTCTCAGTTGTAGGCAGCTCTTCATCCACTGGAGCTTCAGCAGTGATGCTTGCCTCCACAGATGGTGCAGCTTCTTTGGGTGAAGCCTCTTCAAGTGTGTTGTTCTCCACTGGATCTGGATTCTGATCTTCAGCATCCACCCCTCCTGCATTGTCTTCGGTGGGGCCCGAAGTTGCAGCTTTCTCAGAAGGCACTTCCTCCTCTTCTTCTGTCGCTGGAGACAAGGCTGCCTCTGTAGTCTCTTCTGCAGACACTTTCACTTCTGCAACAGCCTCTTCATCACAACTGAGCACCTCTGCGGGGTCCAGTTCCTCTTCATTCGTGACGACAACCGTATCAAGTGAAGATTCTTTAGCAGCAAGAAGATCTTTGGTTCCCTCAAGGGCTTCAGTTTTTATCACTTCCAGCACAGAGTCCAAACGCTTTCCATCGTCTTCTATTTTACGGGCAGCTCTCACCAAATTGGACTCTCCAACAGAAGCTGCTGCAATTTCAACTGTGGACCCGGTCAGTATTTTGACAGCTGTAAGAAGATCTGGCACAGGCTCTGAAGGACAAAAAGTGAACCACTTGAAACTTGAAGCGAAACACCGGGTCAGATGATGAGTTTTTACATACAGTCACGACTAGATCTTTTCAGACAGTTGTTCTCACTTGTGCATATTGAACTCTGTCACGAAGCAGAAATCGGGTGGTACTCATCTTCATGCTTTTTCTGCTTGGCATCTAAGTGGTTTGATGCCACAGTTAGTAGAGCTCGTCTGTTTGATACCCCATACTGTCAAACCTTATTGCAATTGTAATGTCAACGTTGTTATCCTCAAACTATAAACAATGATTTTAATCTAGACAGCAGATCTTTTGAGGCCTGTAACGTGCAATGTCGTATAAGAACCAAAGCCGAGATTTGTGTCTGCGCGTGTGAATGTACTTTAATCTTACATTCTAACTCTTCTAATATGTGAATATATCTAATGTTTGGTTTCTTTGGTTACACCTAAAATTGCCACAGAAAATCGGTTCACTTTAAAAGTCATTGAAAAAGAGATCTCAGGCAGGTATCTTTTGGAAGTAAAAATACTAAAGATTTAACTATTATTTAGGTCCATTGCAGAGGAGCATGAACATGGGACGGATTCCTTATAGAGGGACTAATGCAAATTTGTTGTTTCAATACATGGGATAAAAGTTGCTGGTTCTATCAGGTGTTGGTCGATGACAAAGGGTCAGCGGAAAAGGCCAAGGTATCAACTGAAACAATACTAACACAAAGAAAGGAATTTCTACATGGGCTTCACCACACTGAGGATGAATGCACAGAAGAGGAACTTAAAGCTCTCCTGATTTTAAAGAGGAGGAGTAGACATGTGTAAGATTACGGTTTCGTATTTGCTGCTTGAATGATGCAGCAAAATATATATATTTTTTTGTGGTCAGCGTGGCGTTCCAAATTGTCTGAAGCTGTAAGACAAATTGGTAGATTTTGAGGAAAAAAGCAAAATATGAATGCAGGTTTTCAACTTTGTCTCACAGATAAGACCATAATAATACTCAAGCGTACGCATTTGAGGAAACAAAACAGAATGGGAAGGCCACTAAAAGGAGAGGATGATCGATGGTCTCACTTTTAAAATGAGACAAAGTTGCTGGCAAAGGAATCACACAGACTACCACTTTGACCAGAATCACATTGTTGAACCGTGGCACAAACACAGACTGGAGGTGTATGAAAGGACTAGGTGAGAATTTATTGAGCAGAAAAGTGATCACGTTTGGGAGATAAAAACAAGACTGCTGACCCCAAAAAACACACTGCGGTTCTGACAGTCAAGCACGCATTTAAGTAACAAGTTGGTGCAGGACTGTCATCTCTTGAAGGGCACTAAATTCATTAGACGAAAACAGAAATACTCCACAGTTTGGTTCTTTCATTAATCTCCCAAGTACAATTTCTGTACCAACCCAAAAACCACACAATTATTTACGGACACTCTAAAGTTTAGTGTGTAAATCTGGTTTTCATTACCGTAATAAATGGAAGCCAGACTAAATGCTTTTGTTTTTTTCCCCTTAATCTATGTTGGGGTTCATGGGTTCTTTTTGTGGTGGGAAGCGTGCACACTGAATTTGTCGCCATCTTCTATCAGCAAACCCATAAGGCATCATAGTTTTATGGTGCATTATCCACACAAGGAACAGTCTCTGCCTCAGCGGGAGGACTAGGGAGGAGGGCTTCATCGACTACTTTTGTACCAGCACTCGCAGGCGCCTCTGCCGGGGTCTCCTCTGTGACCTCCACAGGAGTAGGAGCAGCTTCAGCCATGACAGGTGGAGCGTCTTCCAGAATAGGAGCAGCTTCAGCCACTACCGGTGGAGCATCTTCCACGGCACTTGGCATAGCTTCATCCTCAGTGGCAATGATCTCGGAGACCACAGCGACATCTTCTTCAGGTGTTGCGCTCTCAACAACGGGCTCGTCCGTGCTATCCGCCACGGGCTCTGCAGGTGCAGCGACAGATTCTGTGATCACTTCAACAGGCGCCTCGGGCTCGTCGACTGGGGCGGGTTCAGCAGCCGCGTTCACTGGCTCAGCTGATGAAGCTTCAGCTTCAAAGATGAAGAATAGAACAGAATAAGAACTTTCTCTTTTGCATTAGTGAACTAGGGTCAGGAATATTTGATTCTGCGATGTTATGTAACTGTCTGGAGCAATATTGCACCACTCAAACGCTTCCCTTTGTGTGATCACATCATTCTGCACATCACTATTTTATGTCCAGCAGAGGTTATGATCATGTTGGAAATACAACAGACTTCTGTCCCAAGACTGCCTTACAACTGATGTGCAGAATAATTTGTAACAATGTCATTTTGCCTACCCCACCCCAAAATACTGTACTGTTGCATGTAAATAACAGTGACAATTTTGGACCCCCCCCACCCCAAAAAAAGAAAACAAATAAATTATTTCAAACACTATATTTTTAATTTTTCAATATGACTGACTTCAAAAAATCATTTGATCTTTAATATTATTTTAGATGTATTTCTGTAACATACTCTACTACATATGTATTTGTCACGCCTCATTATTTAACACTTGAAACAACAATGACAACAACAACAACGTTGTTGACAATCCTCAGTATGTTTGCATCCAGTTAGTAATGTTCATGACACTCATCTATAGCTTGGGCGTTAGTTGAAAACACATTCCCAAAAAATGTGTGACCTCTCACACAAACATCGTGCAAAAATCATGTCTGACACCAATTAACCACAATAAGATGCCCGATAGTCTCAACAATTATTGGAGAGTAGAATACATAAGAGTGTACAGTATTAAAATATCAATGACGAAACCCTTCACACCTGTCAAGAAGATTGGAAATGAAAATTCAGGTATGTGGATGTTAAAGCTCTTAAGAGATACAATAGATGTTGTTGCTCTCAAAATTCGGTCCAGTATTACATGTCAAAGAGATAACTTTTAAGACCATCATGTCACCTTTAGAAGCTGGTGGTCTGCTTGGAATTCAAATCAAACCCCATCTTTATGACTAAATAATTACCACACTAACAGAGCTGGACAGATATATTGTTTACGTATCTTGTATATCCAATATGATTTTGCTTGACTACATATTGCTCCTTTCGTATTGCGGATTGTTCAGCTGCTTTGAGGCCAAACAGGCATAATTAATTTGAAGACAGTAATTGGGACAGACATGCTATTGAGAATGGTTATTCGAGCATGTTTATTTCGGTGGTGCAGCCAAAACAGAATCAACAGATCGAGTACTCTCTGTTCTTTCTGTGTGGAAATGGGAATGGGAGCTGACCCTTTGCTGTGGAGCCCATGTTGGCCAGTCTGTCCTCATAGCGCTCACTATCACCAAGGACCGTCTTGTAGGCCTGAGAGACAGGGTAAATATGGTACACTTGTTGCATTATAGCAGACAACAAATAATCAGAAACATGTGTTTGGTTCATAGAAATCGCTACATTGGCCATAGGCATGAGTACGAATGGTTGTGTGCCTTTAGGTGTGATGTGATTGACAGGCCATCAGTTCAGAGTGTATCTCACCTCTCAGCCCAATCCCAACAGGATAAACAAAAAGGCAATGAATGGATGGAACTTGTTGCCACAAAGCAAAATGGGCTATCAAGAAAAGAGTTGCAGACTTGTTTGTAGTCCAAAAGTGAGCATGCAGAGAGTTCCATCATCCTCTTTTGACCAACTGTCGTGACGAACCATAAGCAAATATGGTATAAAAAATGTTGGCAATCCATCCTTCCGTCCCGTTTAAAGGGGGGGGGGGGGACATCCTGACAATACTTTGTATGACATTTCAGGAAATGTGCTATCATAAGTAGAAACAGAAATAAATTTGAGGAACACATTTTAAGAAATTAGGTTATGTATACTGTGTGGGAATTGATCGCTTTTGTAGCTAAATACAGTGTTTATTATAGCACCATGTGGCCATCGCACCTGTTTCAGCATTTTTTTTCATGTACAGTATACGCACAGAGTTCACTCAGATTCAGGTTGGTATGTCTAAAAAATGAGTCCAATTCAAATGCAATATGATACCTAAACTCTTCATACGGTTTCTTACCCTTGCCCATGAAAGGACATGTTGGAAATTGCTGCACCCACTAAAAGCCACCAATACTTACATAGACAACTGCAGCAGTGAGGCCTCCTCCGCACACAACAAAGTATGTCATGTTTGTGGAACCACCAGGAACCCCGAAAGCCATGTGCCGCACCGGCGCTGCGGATTGACAAAAAAGGAGCCAAGCACACACGTTGATTATACGCACAATTCTGCTTTATTACAAGTGTGGGTGTCATGCAAAGAGAAGCGGTGATGAAATATTTGGGGGGGAAAAAAAAATCCCAAGTGAAGAGCGACTTTGTGCAAAGGTCAAGTACACGACGATAGCATCAAGGTGTCCCCATTCTTTAATCCTGTTACACAATTGTGGCCCTGCTCATTTAGAGCCGAGGAGACGGAAAGATTTCGCAACAGCCAAGTTAAACACCAAACAATCCCCTAAACGAAACATCCGGCGGACCACACAAGCAATTCGAGCTCATTTTAGATTGGTATCAACAACAACACAGACAAGCGATTTGATTTCATGCAGTCAATTTGTCCCCCAAGGAGGAGCTGCGAAAAGCTTCTTAATGGACTATTGTCACGGTGGAGGACAGGTGAGAGTGTTGTTCTGTCGCTTGTGAAGATCTACCAGTGTTTAGAGGATTGTCAGGGGGTGCATGCAGAGGAGGCCATAAATAAAACCACCCTGCACCCAAAGCACTTTAATCTCATCTCCAGCTCACACACAAACAGTCTTGATACGTGCCTTCAAACACACACTGTACAAACGGTGTATCATAACAAGAATGTCAGTTCCAGTGAATTCTCAAGTCAACTGCATCGGACAGGAAAGAAGCAAACAGTTCAACCCTTGAATGAAAGGGTTGAAGGGCTCAACATTATGTGCAACTGTGTGACCAGTTACTGGTTAGAAAATAAGAGTAATAGTATGGTTAAAGGGGCTCATCGTATGATAGCAACAGTGGGTGGATATTGACAACACAGGCATTGGGCGGATACGTATTGTCTGCGGGTAAGAGTTAAATGAGGAACTGAATTATGTACGGGATGTATGGATGGTACAAATTTGAACTGAGATTCGATCATTTTGAGAACTCTTTCGGAAAAGAAAGCAGAAAGCAGAAAATTGACTTTTTGGTTTTTGACCTCATTCTTGCAAAAGAAACTTGCTTGCTTGGCAACCTAAACAATTGGCGACTGTATCGGAGGTTGGGAAACAGCTTTTGTGATATGATGATATTATTATTGCGTCAGTCAATTTAGCAGCGCCACCAGGCCTTACATTCAGAATCTTTCTTTATCTGTTCAAGTCTTGCATGCCATGGGTTCCACCTCTCCACTTGAACACATACAATGTCGATTCTAAAAAAGGTGCTCAAAGTGCAGTGCAGCAAGAACGGTAACGAGAAAAAACTTGTAGCTTTTTAGGAAGAAGTTAAGAGTCAGTATCTGAATAACGTAACCTATCATAGCCCAGAAGGACTAATTGTTTGATTCCAGGGAAGACGACATGTCTGTTTAGGGACAAAATTAACTCATTCAATCCCAGCCATTTTCACTGGAGCAACCCCCTCAATCCCAGCGTTTTACTGGATTTTGACTGATCTCGCAAGGCCCACAGAATATTTGGTTCTAATGCTATATAAACATGGAGCCTACCAAAATAGAGTTTGGACTCTCTTCTTTCAGCAGAAAAAAAAAATTGTTTCTATCTTTTTCCATTCTTCAGCAATCGGCATTACAAAATGGCCAAGTTTCATGAAAATGGCGATTCCTGGGCAAAATACGGAGAAAAAGAGCTTTTTGTAAAAGCATGCATTTCAAGCACCTGAGGCACCACTGCCACCGACTGGTCGCTTTTTTATGTGATTTACAATGCAAACTGCTTATTCTCATTCACAGATTGCATCAGACCCCCCCCCTCTCTATGATGCAAAAAAAAAAAAAAAAAGACTTAGACGTACAAGTACGTCCTTGGTAGGCGGGGCCTGGTTTTAAAAAGATGTAAAAGTACGTCTTGTGGAATGAAAGAGTAAACATCTTTGCCTTGGCTACTGCATTTTTGGACTTGTAGTTCCTTACTATCAAGAATATAGAGTACAGCATACTGACTGGCTAGTTCAAATAGCTATAAAAACAAATAGAGTATATCCTGAAATCCAAATAAAAGTGCAGTGGGTGGTTAGCACATCTCCCCGAGAGTTTCGGTCCTTCCCTAAAGTGACTTGGGGGATGTTGCAGCACACCCACAACTCTAATGAGTATAAGTGGAAATGGATGGCCTAACCAAACAAAATTTGTCAAGTACGGTAGAACCTTTACGGCTCTTAAATAATAGATTCTGGTTATTTACTTTAATTTGTAAAATAATTTACGACAGGCAGGGGTGTAGTGGGCGTGGTACGTGGGGGTACGCCGTCCACACTTCTCCCGACGCCACATTCAATTTTTATTGAAATGTTTGTTGATCATTGTTCTAATGCGAGTTATGCTTAATAACGTTGGCCTGTGATTATTTTGGAGTAGTAAAACATTAAATTTAATGTTAGTTCAACTGGTGTTGTAGCCTATGATTGATGTTCTGTATGTATATATAGAACATCCCAGAATCGCGTACACCCACTTAAAAAATCCCCACTACACCACTGACGACAGGGATATATATGTATTACATTGTATTTTGGCAAAAAGCTCAGGGGTCGCGGGGGGTGCTGGAGCCTATCCCAGCTGTCTTCTGGCAGTAGGCGGGGGACACCCTGAACCGGTTGCCAGCCAATCGCAGGGCACACAGAGACAAACAACCATCCGCACTCACACTCACACCTCGGGACAATTTCGAGTGTTCAATCAGCCTGCCATGCATGTTTTTGGAATGTGGAAGGAAACCGGAGGACCCGGACAAAACCCACGCAGGCCCGGGGTGAACATGCAAACTCCACACAGGGAGGCCGGAGCTGGAATTGAACCCGGTACCACTGCACTCTCAGCTCGACGCGCTAACCACTGGACCGCCTAAATTATACTACTCCCTATTAATTTATAAAATGTCATAATGTGTCATTTTCTCTGTTCATCTCTGACAAAATGTCACTGTGGACATGACTAAAAGTCCCCAAAGTGTGGTGTAGAAAACCAAAACAAACTGTTGTGTTTTGAATGCTGAGCTGCTGATGCAGGATAGTCCTCCACCCTCTAACACCATGACGCTGCAACACCTTGAAAGGCCAAGTACAAGTTATTTATAAAGGTAATCAGTTAAGCTCACTGGCAAGGTCCAAGCCTGTTAAAATGAACATGCACGCCAGATGAAAGCAGACAAGATGGCACCGGAGGCAGAAGGGACACGTGTGAAGCACCATGTGCTCTCTTGACACGTGTGCCAGATGTCGAGATGGTGAAGGTACACAGCTGCATATGATACAATACCCCCACCCCCATAGAACTTTTGTTCTCAATAATAAGCATTCACCAGTCAATTCTGGAAGATTTACTGGAGCCAAAGTCAGAACTTACTTCATCCGTCCATTTTCTAGCGCTTATCCTTTCGAGATCATGGATAGCCTGGGCCTATTACAGCTGAGTTTGGGCAAAAGGTGGGGTGGACCCTGGACTGGTCGCCAGGCAGTCACAGAATTTTTTTTTTTATTCAGGAAATTGCAAAAACAAAGCAGTCAGAGCAGTTATCCCTGCGGCTGAATTCCACATGCTCAAACCCCAGAGGAAATGATGATTCGGGCAAGGACGCGTGAAAAGACAAAGCACTGTGAAAATAAAAGCCCGGAATCCTCGTCACTTCGCATGCAAAGAGGCGTTCACGTGCAATCATTCCAACTTAAATACATTACAAGCAAATATATGGATTTTACGGTCAGATTCATTCTCCTTTGGTTAACCTGCATAATCCTAGCAAGAGTCAGTAAAAGACAACATTCACAGTGGTTGACCACTGAAAAACTACAATAATAAAGAGTGTAAATAAAAATACAATCAAGAAAAAATAAACTTTTGATGGAGCTATTGTGTTGGGACTCATTCCATATGCAAGTAGCTCATTTGGAGCTGGTGAATGTGTGTGTCTTGCAACAATGTCTTGTAATGGCTTGATAAAAGTTCGAATTAATCTTCAAATGTTGAATTCTTGCGCCTCAAATGACAAACCAAACACAAATGCAATTTTTAATCTTGAAAAACTCTGCATCAAGATTTGTACTCTATTTGCAGTGAGATTTCAAATCCAACGCACGGGACAGAATGTTCCTTTCTACAGGACACTTTCAAAACTGTACAGTATACTGTATGTCTACTATGCATATACCGTCTATATGATCATTAAGTCGATAATTAAGTAGAGGGTTACCATACATTTGCTCATTGCTCAACCAGAATCCCATGTAAAAGTTCCATTACCTGACAAAGAAAACATGAATGTCGGTCAAACAATTCCCCCTCACGTTAAACAAGTGAGAATGCAAAAAGTATGACTTCAGCATTTGGATGACATAAAAACAGACATGAACCTGACTTACCTTTTCTAAATGTCGGTGTGAAGACCCTCTGAGCCACCGGGCCGAGTCTCTGGCAAACCCGTCTACAGAACATTTTGCTCGATAAGCAGCCACCGACAGCTAAACGTCTGAGTCTGAAGCCGAACGCTTTTCAAAACTTCTTTTGAGCCTACCTCTCTCACGCCGTGACTGCTCTTCAGTGTTGATGGCGAGGACGTCACAACATGGTGTGGAAAAAAAACGTCTCACTTGAATGCGCCCTAGCGGCCAGTCGACGAAACAGAAAGGATTTTTGCTTTTGAAATGGATCAAATCGTATTTTTTGTACTTTTAGGTGACTTTAGTAACTAACTAACTAACTAACTCGATAGATAGATAGATAGATAGATAGATAGATAGATAGATAGATAGATAGATAGATAGATAGATAGATAGATAGATAGATAGAAAGAACAATACGAGTCACAATCACAACATTACTATACAGTATATCATATAAAATAAATCCGGACATTAATTTTTTGTTCATAACGGCATATATAATTAATATACTCACACTAACATATGGAATTATCTCTAATGTATCCACGCCATCCATCCATTTTCAACACCACTTATCCTGCTAACCAGTCGATCCCCGTACTATTGTATAGCATATAATTTATATACTAGACACAAAATTAGAAAAACACAAACGTTTTGATCAGAGATGCAAGTAAACTTCCAGATACGTTTTTTTTTAGCCGAATCCGGATCTGCCTTCTTTTTTCCTCTAGCACATCAGGTTTTAATTAAAAATAAATAAATAAATGAACAAATAAATTATTAATAATAATAATAATAATAATAATACAAGTACCGGTAATATTTTTGAATCATGGGTTAGGTTCAGCAATAGGTGGATGTTTTTCTGAAACGTCATAACTATAAACACGTCATAGCTATAAATCACGAATGGTAAAATTCGTACTGCGCAAGATTTTATGGGTCAAATTTAAAAAAAGAGAAAATATAAAAAAAAACTGATATGCTAATGAAATAAGTAAAGATTTTTTTGAACGAGCGTCAAAAATACGTTTTCATACACATAAAGCCATCTCTGATTAAAAGGTGTCTGTTTGTGACGAGTGGAATAAAATCCATGTATAACATTTATCCCGCTGGTCCACTAGATGGTGGTAATGAATCAGTACGTTTACTAAGCAGCTTCCTTTGAAAGCGCGAGAGGTAGAACACATTGTTACTGGAGGGATTGGGGAAAAACTAGTGGAAAATCGACGCATTGAATTTAAACTCCTTCTGCAATGATCGAAGCATCGTAGTTAAACTGGCGTTAGGTATTTTAAAGGCGAGGTGAGCCGCTGAAAGGTGAGTAAAGTATGTCAATGCAGTATCTGTGCAAGTTTAGCTCCAGACGTAGCTGTCTTGCCAAATGTGAGGTCGCAATGCCACTGCATCTGATATTAATTGTGTTTCTCTGCTGTCATCGTACACGAGCAGGATGAAGGTCAAGATCAAGAAGTGGAACGGAGTGGCGTCGTGGTTGTGGGTAGCCAATGATGAGAACTGTGGGATATGCAGGCTTGCTTTCAATGGTTGCTGCCCGGACTGTAAGTAAAACTTTGGATATGTCGTTGTGGGCTGAGTCGAGTAAAATATTGGTAGCACCGTCCAATGGTCTTACGGTGGGCGAGACTGAACAATTGCAAACTCTACAACATAAAGGAGTCATTCGTAACTTTGAAGGGTATGGTCAGGGCCGGCCCGAACCAATGTGGCACCCTAGGAGAGATTTTTATGGTGCCCTCCTCCATCGATGATTTACATATGTTTCCAAAAGAAGTCGAAATTTGATCGTCTCAATACACTGAACAATTTTGGTCATTTTAACACATTTACAAGTTCTCTGGGGTCATGTCAATAAAAGTGCGCCTCCCTCCATACAAAGCCAGCAGTACCTGTATACCATTAAGCCAGAGGAGGGAATGTTTGCTGTTAAAAAGGGCATTGCTTTACATGTTAAGGTGACTTTTGCGGGGGGCCCAACATTGGCACTTAATAAATAGGTTTCTGTGTATAAATGATGTCAGCACTAAAATTCATATTCCTAAAAGAATCCGAGTGGTTTAAGGGCTTTGTTGGGATGACATTTATCAGAAATTGCCCTGCCTCCTATTGGAGCTTGGCTTGTTTTTTTTTTTTCCTCTCCCATCTCAGCCTGTCCACGTCATAGTGGGGAGGCTAGCGTTGTAATGCGTATTTTTTTACCTGGCTTGGTTTGTCACACACTGTTGTCACCTAGTAATTGAAATGGTGATTAAATGCCACCAAAATTCATATACACATACTTACTCTTGTTCATTTCGCCCATCCATCCATTTCCCAGTCCGCTTATCCTCACAAGGGTCACGTCCGTGCTGGAGCCTATCCCAGCCGTCATTGTGTATGTTTTTGGAATGTGGGAGTACCCGGAGAATAACCACACTGTCACAGGGAGAACATGCAAACTCCACATAGGAAGGCCGGCGCCGGAATGGAACCCTGCACCTCTGCACTGTGAGGCCGACGTGCCGCTCCTTGTCCATTTCAACCTGTGAAAATATACGAGGGTCATTCAATAAATAAGGTGAATTTTCCTGTATAGGGACTTCTAATACAGATAGAAACTTACTTTTTTTTGTTTTTCCAACGTAGTTTCCCAGCACTGTCACACACGTTTCCCATCTGTGCACAAGCTTCCATATTCCCTCAGAGTAAAAATCTTTGGACTGACGTCTCAGCCAGTCGCTCACAATACTTTTGACTTCAGCCTCACTTTCAAACTTCGCGCCTCTCGTAAACGCTTTTAAGGGACCAAACAGGTGAAAGTCTGAAGGGCCGGCCGGCCCTCGTGCATCAATTTCGGATTGTTGAAATTTCAAATTTGAACGATTCGGAGTGCCCAACTTTCAGCCATCAGGCCACTATTTACAAGCGAGCGAACGTTCGAACCTGTTTTACAGGTAAGGTGCCTGGAGATGACTGCCCACTGGTCTGGGGCCAGTGCTCCCACTGTTTCCACATGCACTGCATCTTGAAGTGGCTCAACTCCCAGCAGGTCCAGCAGCAGTGCCCCATGTGTCGACAGGAGTGGAAGTTTAAAGAATGAGCTCAATGTGGAAAGTATCCCAGGATGTTTTGGTCATGTCTGTAAATATGTATCATTTTTTAAACTTGTATTGTGCATCAAAACTAAAAATGCCTGGTCACAGTTGTTAATAATAAAAAGACTAATTGATCATTTGCCTCTTCTCCCGTTTTTTATGGTGCCGATACGAAAGACATATTAGCCATTTGAGGGCGACAGAGCAAAACCAAATTGTCATGCATTCTGCATTTTTATTTCCTCACCTTGTGACTTGACTGGTGTGCTGGCCTGAAACTGAAAAGTTTTATGAAATGAATCAGTCGACTAATCTGATGGAACACTTTATTTTATAAGTATAAAAATAAAACTATACAGTGATCAACATGTGACTAGAATGCCAGGTTTTATAGGTATACAAAAAAGACATTGCTAAGTCTGCTTCTATTGGTCAGAATCCATTCTTAGACATAAAAAAAATGAACTATGTTACTTCTATTTTCTCTCTCAGCATGGTAGTAGATGCTAGAATGCATAGAAAAATATGGACTTTATTTGGGGTGGTGGGGCAGACGCTAACTCTTTGCAATACAAGCCTGCAAATGAACAGCAAACTTTCACGTTGAAATCAATTCATCTACCTTCCAGGATAAAAATAATTTCAATTATTTCATTGTTTTCTTAAGCGTAATCTTTTCATTCAAACTCACTGCAGGATAGAAAGATGCACATGTAGCTGACTGCTGCAAATCCATGTAGGAAAAAGCCTGCTGTGTCAGGCTTCCTTCCACCAGACGTCCATGGTCACCTCCACAGTTCAGGCAGCTGTCTGATTCAGGATGCTGAACCCAAGAGGCCTCTTCTCTCCGCCCCGTCAGAACAATTAGAGTAACTGCACCGGCCTTCTGTCCCATGTAACACTCGCAGGCTCTCAGTCATTGTCGACGAGACCAAACAGGTCCAGCAGTTCCTTGTTCTCCGGGTCGATGAGATCACACGGCTTCTCGCCACAGTCGTTTTCCAGATTTGAATCGGCGCCCAGTGAGAGAAGATAGCTGAATGTAACACACACACGTCACAGTCATGCCTTAGTGTCAGGTTCAGGGAGGTCAATGAGAGGCAAGAATGCAGCGGATAGCCCGGCTTCTCTTACACCGCAATGTCTAGGACGTGCTTGTCGACATGTAATGTCCTCGCCCCCCATTGGTTATGCGTCATAGTATTTGGACTGTTATGGTGACCAACTTGGTTGCGAAGATGCTCACCGTGCAATGTGAGGGAAGCCGTCGCTGCAGGCCATGTGCAGCGGGGTCCACCCTTCTTCGTCCCTCTGGTGGATGCTTGCCCCAAAGTGGACCAACAACTTCACGCACTCCAGGTTCCCAGACAGCACAGCTTCGTGGATGGCAGTCATGCCTTCACACACACCGCATCACAATGTTAAAGCCTTCTCACTGTAAGCATGGCAGAATAGGCACATGAAAGTTATTTGAGCATGTTTTCGATTGCCATCTTAAGGTACATGGCATGTGGCCCCTTCAGTATTTGAGAGGGGGGGTAAGAAATCCCAGGAAAAAAAAAAGAAAATGGGGGGGGGGGGATATGACAGGATGTGGTTAATTTATGGTTTGCTTCACACCTTATTATGGATACTAAAATATATTTCGTCCAGGTTTAAAGTGGAATTTTCTTCACACATCTGGTTAGGAAGGGTGTGGTCTTATGTGGCCTCCTAGTAGCACTGATGATAAATGATGGCCCTTATGGCCCCCCTCCAGCATTTAAGTTGCCTATTCATGGCCCACGTACTAGAACCGCTCTTTGAACTAGTCGGACATTACTAATGAAGCAAAACTGCACTCTTTCACCGATCGCCCTACTACAAGTACTACTGGTGGATGCTCGATGTTAACTATTAGAATTTTATCATGCTTCACAAGTATATTTAGTAGGCCTGCGTATTACGGTAGTAGCACACATATATCATCATCTAGTGTGATGTAGCAGTGCCAATTTAGTTATCCTACAATTGAAGACAGAGAAAGTACATTGGACATTTAGATAGAGGTCAAGGATATCCAATAAATCCTCAAATGGTTTTCCGTATAAGCCCCGTGGTAATGAGACTCACCAGAGGGGTAGATGGTGTCCAGCGTGACCCTTCTGGCCCGGATGAAGCGTCCAATCCTCTCCAGCTCACCATGCCGAACAAAGTCCTGGAAAACGATGTCATTGGGGAAATGCACGGTTCGGATTGGCTTTTGAGACGCGGAGCTCTTGTACTTCTCCTGGGCATAACCCCGAAGTGATACGGTCTGAGTCGTGGGGAACTGGTAGTACTTCATTCTCCTGTCAAGAGTTTGCTTAGGGAAGAAAGAAAAAAATTCAAGCGCAAGAAAAAGGTTTGAGGTCAATGTCTTTTCGCTCAAAAGTCACTCTTCCTCTGCGAGACTCAACAGTGTGGAGCTGCTCCGCTGAAGGCCAGACTTCCCCCTTTATACACTCTGTCTGGCTATTTTAGGAATCGCAGTGGCAAAACGTTCACCCCGACAGACATGTTGCCCTCGAATGGTAGGGGTGACATCACATCAGCAGTGGGAGAGGATCTTAGTATAGGAGGCGACATGAGGGCAAAGAGAGAGGAGATGCACCATCAGGCCTGTGTCATGCTTCTCATGTGGTACAATTTGCATAGTGCACGAATGCCATCTTGTAAATAAAAATGTGTGGTCACCATAGAGTATCTTGAGCCCCGAATTGTTCCTCCGCAACCCCCTCGACCTTTTCTGACAGTAATCCATATTTTAAAATATTAGCTAATAGGACACAGCAGGTTACACTCATGAACACATACATTTGTAAATGAATGGTGTATTAATGCATTAACAATTACTTTTCAACAGATTAGGTTTTACCACATACTTTTTGGGAATCGTCTGGATGTAAGGGCGGCATGTTGGGCAACTGGTTAGCACGTCTGCCTCACAGTGGAGAGGTCATGGGTTCAATTCCATGGCCCTGGCCTTCCTGTAATTTGCATGTTCTCCCCGTGCCTGCATGAGTTTCCTTCGAATGATTGAACGCTCAAAAGAGTCCCTTGATGTGACTGTGAGTGGTTGCTTGTCGATGTGTGCCCTGCGATTGGCTGTCAACCAGTTCAGGATGTACCCTACCTACTGCCCCCAGTCAGCTGGGAAAGACTGCAGCACACCCGCGACCCTCCTGAGGATAAAGCGGTTCAGATAATGAATGGGTAACAGGTGCATCATGATCTATAACCCATCATAATCATATTCACACCTTCCACCGGTTCCCCGTCCTCTATTAACCAAGAAGTTGACTGCGTACGAACAAACCCAAATGTAGAGCTCTATGAATTTTCATTATATAGACCACCCCAGTTGGAGGTGTGCATTCTCCAATGCGCTAACAGCTACAAATGTTGTGAAAGCACTTTAACATTTATTGTAAAGGGACTTTTTTTTTTTTAGCGATCACTGTGGCATGGTTAGAACAAACGTAAGGTCACATTTGCTAACTACCATATATAGCCTTTAAAATAATATTTAATTCACAATGATGTACATAAACTGAATGAACTATAATATGGACATGCACAACACAATTTCTGGGCCATGTGCCATGTTACAAGTTCAATCAATAATGACTGCAGGCAAAAGTGTTTTAAATTGTGTTTATTGGCCACCACTTCACATTTTCCACATTGATCTAGATATGATGGAATGCTCTAAGTATCCCTCACTGCTGTACAGATGTCAATTGTATCACCTCACTCTACTCATGCCGCCAACTCCCACAAGACACACACACACACACACACACACACACACACACACACACACAAAAGAGTGAAGACCGATACAAAGGGTACAGTATGGGTGAGGGGTGGTGCTGTGCAACTGCTTTCTCTGCCTATCAGATTAACAAACGCTTGTCATTAAATGTCGCACATCTGTCTGCTTTAGTAACCACAAAGAATCTCGCAAGAGGCATGAACACAGTGCGACTTTTCAGAACTGGCTCCCAAAAGAGAAACATCCACGGCCTGAGTGCGTGTCCAAAGTGCCAACTCTGCCCCAACAAGGCCAACTGCCTACAAATGGGCACGATGGTCAAATAAAAACCAAAAAAAAAAAAAAAAGTCCTGAATTAAAAAACAAAATTCATAGTTAAAGCAATTAAATAAAACAAAATTTCCACCCCAAACCAGCTCCCGCCCACCCACCCCCCCTCCAAAAAAAGTTATGTTCCTTTTACAAAATGGTCAGTCGTCCCCATGCTAAGCGAGGACTTAATTTTTAGGGGATGACAAGGACAAAAGAAAGTAGACTCCGCCACCAGTTACACACAGAAGGCAGGTTGTTCAGATATTTAGCTACATGTGAGAAGGGGGGAAGAGGGGAAGGGGCTTTTTGCTACACTGTGAGGGATCATTTTTGTGGAAAAAAATAACAGGTAGGTGATTTGTCCCCTGAGAGATCAATCCTTACAAAAGCAATCGCAGTAAACCCTTAGTCCAAAAATGATGAGTGCACAGACTCCTGACAGATGCTAGGGTGTACTTCTTTTTTTTTTTTGGGGGGGGGGGGCACAAAAATAAAAAGAATTGTGAAGAGGATCTCAATGCCAACATTTTACAAAAAACGGGCCAAGAGTTGACATGACGCTTTGCAGAGACATCAGCACCTTCACGGAGGTGAAATTTTGTTCCGTGTGCCCCCTCCCCCAAGTAGAACAAGACCTGTCAGTGAATGAGAAAGCATGAAGCGATATACTGACTGGCCAAGTAGTGGGCCGGCTGGTGGACTGACCGACGGCTAGACAAGGAACACAATGGTCTCAGTAGAGGGATGGGGCTGAAACAAAGAGTGACGGTAGTGTAGGTGATTGGTAGGAGGGGGCGGAGCAGGACTCTCTTCTCGCAACCGTTTACAGCTCGATGTGCCTATTCTCCTCGCCGTCAGAGTCCTCATCCTGACCTTCATCCAAATCGTCCAAATCCTGGAAAGCAGTTGATACAGATGTTAAACATTTCATCTCCTAAACCACCTGTAGAAACGTCAAATTGTTACTTAAAGGATGGAAAGGGGGGGTGGGGCGGCGCATCAGTACAAAAAGTTAAGGCTGGGTCACATGGCAGGATAATTAGCCTGGTTTTAGCCCCGATTCTCCTTTTGCATCAATTCTAAGGACACTCCATTTTGCGGAATGGCTACCAAGGAATGTTGTCAGATATTACTGTTACGTGTGGTGAACTTGGACTGATCCAGACCACTTGGAAGGACATTGGGACTGCTCCAATCTCAAATTGGAGATATTGAACATTTGTGGATTGTTTTGGCCCGACTTCCCACAGTGTGCCCCGAGGACAAACTACACTGCTTCCCCTTTGTCCGCCACGTTTGTCTTCGCTGAATTTGCGTTTAATCTTGAAGTTTTGCAAGATTAACCCATTTGACCTGGGAATATTCATGAGTGATGTGTTGATTTTGCCGTGTGGGCGCACACCGCACAGATTTACATTTGACATCCTTATACATGTGATTTTTAATCATGTGTGGCGTCTCCCAGGTTTTGGAAGTCTGAAGACAATTTTAAAATCTTGCTGGGTCAATCAGTCTTTAGTCTCGAGCCCTGAGGTATTAAGAGTTGCTTGGGCAAAGGAAGACACAATGTTAGCTGCAGGCACTGCACGTGTGCCACTGCATGCTTAAGTCTACAAAGGCAAAGCCCAGTAAACAGTTCTAACAGCTGTAGAAGATATTTGTGGACATTGGTGGGCTGCACCATAATTAGACTTCGGAGAAGGAGGCGGGTGGTTGAAAAAAAACAAAAAAACACTAAGTGGAGTGCAAGGCAACATTCACTCTGTTCACAAATGAACTGTAATGCACATTATCCCGACGCATTAACACATTTGGTCAGATCATTGAAATGTTTTAAGCACCTCCACTTCAAATGCCAATCTTTAAGTTGAAATTTCTCAACATGGGCTGTATGGAGTTTGCATGCTCTCTCTCCATGCCTGCATGTCTTTTCAAAAGGGCCACTCCGTTTTCCTCCCACATTTCAAAAACATGTACAGTAGCTTCGTTGAAGATTAAACTGCCCATATATGTAAAAGAGTTTGTGAATGGTTGTTTGTCTATTTGTGCCCCATGATTGGCTGGCGACCAGTTTAGGTTGTACCCCACTTCCCACCCAAAGTCACCTGGGATTGGCCCCAACAACCCCCGAGCCAAGTGAGGCTATTTGACTCAGTTAAAGCCAAGCCAATTGGAAAGCAAAAAATGTGGGTCACTTCAAATGTTACAACCTACAATCCCGACTCGTCCCTTCAATCATGTTGGAAATGGCACTTTCTGTGCATCCAAATATCGTAAAAGGTGATCCCAGCAAACGACTTCCTTGTTCGTCTCAGGGTGCTACACATGCTTCCCAATTTCCGTAGGCTTCGTTCAAACGTTCCAAGATTTGTTCTTTCCACTAATGGGGCGGCGCAACAGCAGCATTTTCTTTTCTGTTTGGTGAGGAACTTCACAATATCAAAATTTTCACCCGGCCCTATGAGTCTTCAATATGTGGTGCTTTCCCATGGACTTTTGGGTCCCCAAAAATGCAATTCATCATCAGAAGAATTCATTCAGAGGGGAGAATGAAAAAAAAAAAAAAAAAAAAAAAAAAAGGATTGTCGCGGCGATCACGGCTCTGGGGCTAAAAATCATTTTAATGAGTTCAGAATGTAACTAAATGGTTCGAGAGGGGAGGGAAAAAAAGGTGGGGGGTGACTCCTTTTGCAAGGCACTCTACCTTATGTCAACAACTCCGCAACATTGGACATTTTCAGAGTGCTTTAAGTACAAGACGTATTGAGTATTGATGCTATGGAGCGATGACGATCTCACCTCAGCATCCAAGTCATCATCATCTTCATCATCATCATCATCATCATCATCTCCAGCAGGGGCACCTCCCTCCTTACCACCGCTCTCCAGGAACTTGGTGAGCCCTTCCAGTGTTCTCTCCCCATTGTAGTCAATCACCTGTTTACAAAACGGCAATTCTCATGAATGTGAAAAATTGTGCCAATAATCTGCTTAGCGGGTTCTCCATATGAAGAAGGACAAGTGAGTTTCAAAAGAGCTCCCTTTATCTGACTCCATACTTGATGCAGTCATGTCATTCCTTCGTGATAAACTCCAGTCAGAAATGAGAATGCTAACTTAAGAGTAAGGCCATTGCAGGCTGTGTCACAAGCAGGAATGTAATGAGGTCAACCAAGATAAATTTGCCGAAGCTTGAGGTCAGCAGACTCCCGTTTCAACACAGCGCCGCGTAATCAAAAAGGGCTAATGACACTTAGGATGCAAGGAACCATAGAGGTTAGATAGCTGCACAAGAAAATACACCAGATTCCAGTGGATGCAATAAGAAGCTCACCACGTAATTTGGGAAATGTTTTGATTTAAGAATGTGTGAAACACCTTGCGTTCTTCTCCCGCAGGGAAGAATTTCAGAGTCGGGAAGCTATGGACTTTGACGGCCTCGATCTCATTGGCTGTGGAATCCATCTTGGCTACAATGATGTCAGCGCTGTCCTTGTACTTCTCTCCCAGCTTTTCCCAGATGGGATTCAACTGCTTGCAGTGGCCACACCAAGGGGCATCTGCAACAACATAATACTTATCAAGTCAATACAAGTATATTGTCAAATGTGCTCTAGAGAACAGGTGAAATTTCTTCCCTCTCATCGAGACAACAAGGAAATCATTGTTGTTTAAACAACAAAGTGGAACAGAGAAAGCCACATTCAGAGATAAAATTGCCTCCATGGCTGGAAACTGACTATACTCCAAGTCACATGCAGTCAGAGATAAATGGCACCGATGCCTGTTGTGTTGCTGAGCAACACTCCACCTGTTGATAGATGGTCACAAGCTGAACGACAACTGATTAAAAAGACGAAACCTAAAATAGCACGCATTCGGATGGGAATCACTGACAGATAAATCCATCAGCTATTTTTACAGCCACCTTTTCAACATCAGTGTCTGGTAACAATTCATACTGCACGAGCGGCCATGAGATATGTGTGAGGCATGACGATCTACTCTTTTGAGATGAAAAAGGCTTAGCTGAGTTACAGGGGAATTCATGACTTGAGTTACCACACACACACACACACACACAACACACCCACACAAAATCCCCCTCCAACAGGTGAATGAACCCTGTGGTCATCTTGTTCAAAACAATTACTCATGATGTTTTCGTAAACAAACAAAAATCTTACAGAATTCGACAAAGACATTCTTCTTGGAATCAAAGGCGACATCCTCAAAGTTCTTGCCAACCAGAACCTTGACAGGGTTTTTGTCCCAGTCTTCGGGGATATCTTGGCTCATCAGGTGCGGCTGTGTGGAGGAGACAGTAGAACGGTCACTCCTCTTTGTCAATTGATTCTTCTATAAAAGAGAGCTTGTCCTGGCTCAGTCATTGTGGTAGTGATTCACTAGCCCGTGTGATCATTTCGAGGGCGCTTAAGTCTCCCCCTTGTTCATAGTTTAACAACTTATGCGTAGACATATGCTTTGTCTTGAAGTTTCCATCTTAAACTATTCAAAGTGAAACGAGTATCAAAGCAGCGTTGGCAGTTACGTTACCTTCAGTTTCCCTTCTGTAAATTGTGTGCAGAAGGCAACGATTTCCTCTGCGGTGATAGCGTTGCTCTCTGGCTTGTACTTGGTCATCTCATCCTCCAAGGTGATGAGGCGGATAGCAGGGCACTCCTCTTTCTTCAGGCCAAAGAAATCAAGGATGCGCTGGTTGTCATCCAAACTGCTGTCGATGAAAATGAACAAGATCTGGATGGGAGAGATGGACATGGTAATTAAACTTGGCCTGAAGAGGGACACTGGATCCTTGGAAGAGTCGACTGACCTGCCCTTTAAATGACTCTGCAGCTTTCTTAAACTGGTCCATTTTGTCCTGGAAGTCTGAGGCTGATTTTGGCAGAAACATGAGAATGTGGGACTTGATCTCACCTCCAAAGATTTTCGGGGCAGTCTGTGGATGATCGAAGATATTAATGAGATCACTTGTTGCATTACTAGATACTTTGGACAGGAGTATTAAAAACGAGTCAAAATTAGATAAGACGTTCTGACCCCACCAATTACCTGCTCGGTGAACTCAATGACAAGAGGGAGCTGGTTGGCTTTGATGAAGGACAGGAGACTTTCTTTTTTGGTCAGGTCACCATCAAAGGTGTTACGTCCCTCATCAAACTTAAAAACAGAACAGATAGAAACAGTCAAGTCACCAAGATCATTCCACCTCGTCTGCACGTGAACACCACCCAAAAAAAAAAAAAAAAAAAAAAAATTACTGCTGCAAGTTCCCTTGATATTCCGGTCTATGAGAGGGCCACAGGGGTAAAATAGAATTTTAATGAGTGTGAATAGCTCCAGTCAAACTGACAGCTTTTACGGGCACACAAGGGCAAAGTGGCATTTTGTTGATACCGTGCTGGCAGCTTTGCAGGCAGTGATTGGTTGTGAAATTTAAAACGCTGTTGTGATGAGCAAGTCAAAGTTCCCAGCTGCTTATTAACAGAGTGTTCGTTGGGAAGGTTTGCTTCACTGCAAGCAAATCGCCCACGTGAGCGCAATGTTATTCCATTTGGCTCAGGTCTTCACACGGCCATCTACAGGAAGGATTGACTTGCACTGACAGTTTAGAGCTAATCACCTTGAACGAGTGACAGAATTAACTAATAATGACCAAGTAATTTAATCTCAGCTCAGAAAGGATAGTCCAGAAGGGTGACACGAAAGCCCAAAAATGAACTTCTACAAAACCATGTCAAAATGTTATATGCTTTAGCCCTTTGTTCGCAAGAGATTGGTGAATGCCATGGTACTCCATTGTTTCATATTGGAGCGCTTGGTCCCTGAGCACCAAGCGCTCCACAGTGTGTGCTGATGAGAACTTTATTCATCATACAAGTTTCATGCAATTTCACACACCAAAACACTTCGCACCGCTGTTTTACCATTTTAACAGTTGTTGGAATGCAGCATACGACCGATCTTAAAGTGGAACCAAAGGTGAGAGACATTTTTAATAATTTGTTTGACGATGATGGTCCATCAATATATGGTCTTCTCAGGGAACCCGTCAATGACACTCAAAACTTCAAACTGCTAATTTTATTTTATTTTTTCCCCACCAAAACATATCCTGTACATATATATTGCGTATGACAATGACACCACCCAAAACTCTTTAATGTCGGAATAAGTTACATACTCTAATGCTCAATTTATGCTGCAACAGGACCATCACCCATGTAATAACGCTTACATTCATCCATCTGCTCATGGTCAATGTGCCTCAGAGAGAAAGAATAGTTCAACCTCATTGGCTTCACATAATTATGTCATGCCAAGAGCATACCTTGCAAAGCAGTGATGTGAGAAGAAATGTGGGAGAGGCTCTGATGGGCTGAAATTAGCCGCAGAGAGTTGATACCCTCCTGGGGTCAACATTATCAAATTACAAATCTGTAAATCAAAGACGCTGCAACCGCCCGAAACAAGTCAGACATGACCCATTTAAGATGCATTACTTTTACACCTGTGAACTATTTAATTCATTTCTTTGCCTTCGGGATCGGAGGAAAAAAATGAACACTCAAATTAGGGATGCACAATAATCATTGGGTCAATATTATGAACCCGTCAAATCCAATAAAAAGCTCTGATTAAAATTGAATCCAACAATGAAGATGAAAAGCCAATAAATCCAGGCTGCTGCTGCATACAGCCGTCAGTGCATTCCTTTCTATTGAATTAGGCCTGTCGTGGACAGGCCTCTGAGCTCGCTCATGGAAATGGCGGGTTGCTTGACGACCAACCCTTTACGCGCAGTGAGGACACTGGCGTTTGTCAGCGAATAAACCACTTGGCACAATGGTTTAAAGTTGAGAGGCGCAGCTACTGTATTCTTGCCTAAGCTGATGGACGGAATAAGGACACAAGCTTCACTACTGAGTTATGTGCATGTGATGTTAGCCCCGCTACCTTTGCTAGCTTGCTCGGTTTGATGGCGCAGTGACTGGATGAGAACTTCAAACTATAGAGGGCTTTGCCACATGCAGTGCTCAGTTGTGCATTTACCGAACCGGTACTTTTAGTTTTACTTTTCACAATGCTTATTTTCAGCTTGCAGTATTTATGAGTGCACTTCATGAACCCTTACTCAAACGTTTGGGAATTCATTGAAGCCATTATTTTTGAATATTTTGTTTTTCCCATGAGCAATCCGTAGAGTGACTTGGAAGCAGTGATTTTAGTAAAGTAAAAGAACATCTCGGAGAACCACGTTGTTTTATGATTTCATACACCTGCATGAGGCATGAAACAGCACTCAGTTCAGAAGGCAATGCAAGTACAGTGGGCAAAATGTAATCAATATAATTTGCTTTCCTTTCAGTGTGTGTTGGTAGCAATTACAAGTACCCTTAAGACACAGAAGAAGTCCTAGTTCCGGCAGGATGAAGCAGACGCCTGCTTGCGATTAGATGCAGGTAAGGATGCTAAAGTCTATGCTATAGGAAGGAATCCGAATTAAAGATGACCAACTGACAGTCACGCAAACATTGGGCGCACTGCATTACAAGATGGGACAGTCAATTTTTGCGTCAATTAAAGAATTTTAAATGTGAATTATGGTCTGAACAATGTACGGTCCTTCACTTATGCAGGACACAGCGAGGAAAAAGATATTGCACTCACCTTCTTGAAGAGAACAACACCATCTTGGGAGACCTCAAACTTTGTGAAAACTGCATCATCTGAGGTTATGCCAAAGGGAATGTCTTCGACTGCTTCAGCTGCTTTTTCGAACGCCTGGGCCCCGGCAGACTCCACATTCTACGCGCAAAGATTGGTCAGAGTTATGCTGACAAAGAAGCCAAAACGATACTCAAACAACTTGGACTTAAAATAGTCCTTCAATCTAGTATCGTTGAATTTTGAGGAATGGAAAATTAAACTTTAGATACAAGTTGAAAGGACAATGAGAAAATAAATTGTAAGAAGGTAAAAAGACATACTGCAATAACAGCAACTGAAAAAAAAGCTGTTCTTGCCAGTTTGGGGGTAGTCTGTGCCGTGCATACGCTACAGGCTTGCTATGCAAGCAAAAGTGAGTTAGGGTACTTTCACAATGTTGGGAACTTGTAACCGCATTGTGTTGTTCGGCACATTGATCGGTTTCCTTCGATGAGAACGTTTTAAAGTTCGAAATCATGACACCAAAATCGAAATCATGATTTCAATTTTGATTAATCGTCCGGGATGAATATGAACTATTCACAACAAAATATTCCCTCACCTTAAAGAATCCAATGACCACCACCTCATGGTCGGCTATCAGAGTCTGCGCAGCAGTGACGTCAGCCAAGGTGGCGACAGCGGGGCCTGTGCGTTTCTTTAGCCAGTTGATAAAGTCATCTGCTTGCCTTCCAGCTGAAACAAGAAACCACATCAAAACAAAATTACCATTTGCCAGTCAGTCTTGTATAAAGTATACTAGTAAAAGTACCTTAATAGTAAATAACTTGGGTAAATGTTAGTTATGTCAACTGTATTTATTTATAAGTGTGTGTGTGTGTGTGTGTGTGTGTGTGTGTGTGTGTGTGTGTGTGTGTGTGTGTGTGCAATAAGCATTGCTGAAAGGTCACTGCTAATTAAATTGGGTGATTTTTTTTTTAAGCTTTAATGTAAAATACACAGTAAGAAACTCCAGCGCGCAGCCCAGTTGTGTAATGTTCCTGACAGATTTTTAAAATAGGAAAATGAATGCTTAATTGTTCAGTAAGGAAGGAGGAAATAAAATAGACAATTTTACTCTGGGATGTTGTTACTATTTGTTGAATATTGCTCCAAGAAAAATAAACAGGAGCCAGTCTTTTATCTTCGTTTTTAATGTATTTATCAAATATACTTGATTGTTCTACATGTCAGAGCGAATGTTATTGTTGCTGTTCTGTGGAAAACACACTTGTCCATATTTGTCATTTTCAAATGTTCAATCTGATGACCGATTCTCTCATCTAGAACTGCTTCAAACAAGGCGTCTGTGGGGGTAGTGGTTAGGATTGTATTGCCCATTTTTTATGCAAGTTGTATAATTTTTGTTTTATATTAAAGGGTCTGGCAGGTGCTTTGTTACAGCAGTAGCTGTTGTGAAAGCGCTATATAAAGATGTATTGTATAACCTTATTATTGTTTTTCGCAAATAGTCATTCAATTAATATTTCATGGCTGCAACACATCCCCAAAAAGGTAGGACTGGTGGCAAAAAATACGAAGTTGAGGAATGCTCATCTATCACCCGTTTGCAATATTTCATGCTGAAAGCTACATACGGGTTTTGGAGAAATATAAATGGAGAAAAATAAATGCTGTACAAACAATGGCTTTTCCATGGACGTCATTCGCAAACCACATTATGCGTGTGTTACAAGAGCGTTGCTTTGTAGTAAAAGAGGGCAAAGACATATGTGGGCTCATAGTCCAAGTGTTTTTTTTTCCCTAATAGACTTGTCAAGTCAAAATGACCGCTATGTTTTCCCAACATTAATTCTTATTCAAACTAACACAGATCCCAACTCCCTTGTCTTGCTTCCCGAAAAAAAAATAAATAAATAAACAAATACTCTTGGGGCCGTGAAAGCATTCCTTCTTCTTTGCGCTAACAGAGATTTGACCCAGAAAGAGAGTTGCGCGGACAGAGCGAGTGGTGATACTTTTGGAATGCATTGCCATAAAGTGGTCTGAAGTTATGACCGGTAGTTTTATAAAACCTCCTCTCTTGTGTCACATGGAAGAAAGCCCAGGCCACAGAGTAGACGTGACTGACTGCACGTCACCAAAGACTATAAAGCAACTAAAACATGTCCTACTGGCATATCGAGCTAAGCAGAGTCGAATGACTTCTTGCCGTTTCCTCTGTTAGTTTAAGTACAGCACGCTGCATAAAGCAACGCCTCGCCTGACTCCTAAAAGCTTTGATTTGATGGCTTACAGTTCATACCCTGCGTGCACATCGCGTGTAGCCTTATTCCTGCCCACTCAACTCAACTGTATTTATAGAGCACTTTCAAACAGCCATCGCTGCATACAAAGTGCTGTACATGGAGCAAATTAACATATACAACAAACAGTAAAGCAAATCGGTAATAAAAACAGTAGAAAGCACCGAACAGCACTCAAAGCATACATATGATGCCAGACCAAAGATCCGTGCATAGATATGTAAAGGTGATAAAATAACATTATCGGTCCACACAACATGCTGGTCTTTGTAAACTATGACCAATTCAAAGTGTTGGAAAATGGCTTTCCCTTTGATGATACAAGATTAATGGTTGAAAAAAACATGACATTTTTGGGGTCTCCTGAAAAGTTACCATTTGGGAGGTACGACGCCAGCACTATTTTTGTTCCTGCTTTGTTGGGAGGTTCTAGACTTGGGGCATGTCATTCATTTTGTGATTTAGGGCTATACAAATAAACTTCAATTAAAAAAATGTAAATACTGTAGGTAATGAGACAAAAATGAATGTTTTTTTTCAGGATTTTCCCACGGTCATCAGCCCTGTATGCCAACAGGAGCATTCCACCCGATAGCAGCGTTATACTGTCACATCCGACTCGTGTTATCCCTACATACGTTTAAGTTCTTCGATGCCGATTGAAAGGGTCTGAACGATCATGAGCACAGAGGACACAAACCCACGAGTTGCTGACCTGAATACTCTTTGGGGGACCCCTTGTCTCCACCCTTGAAGAACTTGATGGTGGGGTATCCACGGACGCCAAACTCTTGAGCCAGTTCAGTCTCTTCAGTTGCGTCAACCTTAGCCAGGCGGATCGCTGAACCCTCGGTCTTCAGCATGCCAGCGGCCTTGGCATACTCTGGAGCCAGAGCTTTGCAGTGACCACACCATGGGGCATCTGAAGAATGCAACACAGAAAGAACTTTGATTTTTGAAATGCAGGTGGAAGTATTGCAGCCTGCATAACTGGGGCTACAAAAGCTTGGGAAGAGACTTCACTCGCGCAAACCCAAGACACACACAAGGCTCAGGAGACAAGAGGATGACGCTAGCTTCAAATGCACCAAACTGTGTGTTTTATAAACTTCTATTGATACTCCATATTTTATCTCAAGAACATATTTTTAGCAACATTTTGATTAGCATAAACCCCTGCATATTTGCGGTTCGAAATTCACAATTTCACCTATTCAGTGAAATTTTAACATAACTCTGTCATGGGGGTGGGGGAGACTCACCTGTTTGCTGGTTTTGTGCTTAGGTTAAAGTCATACTTGAGCACCATCTTGTGGCAAGACACTTATGTTGAAGTGAACAGAGCAATAGTGAGACATAAGTCGTGCTTTGTTACCATCTTGTGGCATAGGCATTTGTATAGAAAAAAATTTGGGAGGAGGGGTCAAGTGCTCAGATTTTTACTATTTTTTGCGTTCAGTCACTGCCCACCACAAGTAGTGTTCCAACTTGGGTTGCAGTGGATCGTACTTAAAAGTATCATGGGAAGTGGTAGACTGAGCCAGAGAAGTGTTGTCGTTCGCAAACTATTTGAGTGAACTGAATGAAAGTCATCACCTCATGGACTGATTTGTTCTTTTCCCTTTTCGGTTGAGGTCAGCCAAAAGCACGGGACGCACGAGAAACTCTCCCAAAAACGGTGCTACTCCCGGGGTGGTGATCGTGATTTGTGAGTGTTGAGGGGCAACAACAATATTTTTCCATACATTACAATGTGTTTCACTGTGATTGCATATTATTTTCCTTCACACGTTACACCAATACTAATGACAGACCATGTTCATCCATGGCTGAAAAATGTTCAAAATGTCCGTAAACGTGCGACAGATCTCGGACAACGTTTCTCAAAATTCAAAGTTGACCAACAAAAGTGAGCAACATATTCTTTCAACTCCCTGAGAACTACACCAAAATTGTTATATGCACACGCTTATGATAATTTAATGGTATTTAACTGTAAAATAATCTAAATGCATATCAAATGTTAAGTAGTGTTTAAAAGTACTCAATGTTTAATGTTCAAAAGTGTTTAAAAAAATATTCAACAAGTATTTTTTGTTATTAAGAGTATCTTCATGTCCTCATATCTTGAATGATTAAAAATGAAGAATTAAAAGTTGTTTTGCTTACTGATTATTTTGAGTTTGGCCATGATATCATTTCAGTATCAGTACTTTAAGCAGGTCTATTACTAAGTCAGAATGATGGTATGGTGACAATACTACGGTGAACACTGTATAGTGATTCACCAAGCATGGGCAGCATTTTTCACAGCCTGTTTTGTTCAGATGTTGCCGCTGTTGGATGGTCTGCGTTGGTGTGGCTGGACGGATGGCTGGCGGAGCTGAGCATGAGGTTGGCGGAGCGTTGGCGCGGCTGTGTAATTCCAATTGAGAGTTGGCACTTGGATTTAAAACTGGTCGAGGTCGGACAAGAGATTTGAACCAATTTCTGTACTCATCAATGGACGCTACAGCTTCTTCTTCACTTTCAAACTTCGCTTGTAGCTAACGTAAGCAGTCCTGATCTACTGCCGAAAGGAGACTCATTCTCTACTTTTTCATTGAAAAACTGCTTCAAAAACCAAGGCATAATTGTAGGAATAGTTTTTACGGTTGCACGTTTTATGTTGTGTGTTCTGTTACATTATAATTGTTATTTTGTGTTCAATGGTTTGTAAAGCACTTTGTTAAAGTTGCATCTGTTGCGAAAGCACAATATGAATAAAAATGTATTGTATCAGTTTGTTCAGAAATTGAGAAGCATGTCCCAGTCGTATCACATGATTGGAATTTTGGTCGGATCACGTGATTTTCAGTTGATGGGGCAATTTAAAAAAAATAAAATAAACGTATGTATCGTATATACTTGCCTGTATGCACATTTCAGTATTAATTTAAAACCATTTGTATGTGTACTTTGTGTTAATGTATTACTGACAAAGTATGATCGGGATGTCCCTTGTAATTAATTGACAAAGGGGAATCCTGAACAAAAACAGAATCCATGCCTTCCTGTACATTTAATTGTGCTTTGAAGTTCGTGATCTCTTTAGAGAAATCAAGGCTGCAAGTTGAGACAAGCAGTTACTTTAATGAAAATTTACATTTGCCAGTGGCAGAGTCCTTACATGAAGCAAAATGAGGACTGCCTTTTCAAACTCGCTAATTTCAGCAAGACAAAAAATATGGCGAGTTTAGTATCATAAATTCTTGATCGCTGATGTTTGGACGAGAACGTGTCATAGAAACATTATTGAGAACAGTGAAAAACTTGTACTGTTCAATATCGCAACGATTTGATGCAACACTTTCACAGAGTACACAAAACAACTCTCATCCATTTATACCACAACCGAAAAATGCCAGTATTACATCACAGTGAAATCTATATGATGTGCAATCTGCGAAAACACGCTCATGAACTTTCTTTTAAGTACACGTCAACTTAGCTCCACACCTCCACTGAGATCCCGCCCATCCGAGCTGTGCGCAGCCAAAGTTTATCCTGCCCATTGGGTTGTCTTGACTCGCGTCCAGCTGTGACTGGTCCACACGGGGAGTCACGTCACAACTATCTGACTCCAGGGCAGCGGTACTCGCCCGAACGTCACAAAGTGCAACTCATTCCCCGACAATGCTATATTTTTTTGCTATGTAGACCCCCCCCCCACCACCACCACCACCAAATTCACGCGCTCACAAAGCAAACAAATAAATGCCATTAAATATTTTTTTGATAATCACGGTAACAGGCCTGAAGTAAAGTGGTGCCGATTGTCGGCGTGACGCAAGTTTAGGTGACACTGGACATCACAGTTTTCTACTTCGCCAGTCTGTTTCACGAAGTCCTGACAAACTGAAAACATTTTACCAACGGTTAAGTCGAAAGTGCACGCGTGGGCGGACGGTAAATGTCTAATGAGCCAGGCTGGGCCAATTAGTCACTTGCGAGACAACCTGTCGAACGTGACTAAGTTTGCCGTTAATTACGACTGGCTAGTTTGCTAGCACGCTAACTGACAAAACGACGAGTGTGAGGAAGCAACCGAACAATACATTGTGAGAGTTTGGAAAAGTTTGCCATGCTTACAGAATTCTACCAGGATGTCGGGGTGCGCTTTGAGAGCCTCATCGAAGTTACTCTTCTTCAGCACCAGAACGTCGTCTTCCTCGGCGATCTCAGCCCGACTGGCTACAGCTAACGTGCACAGGATGAAAAACTTGAGCATTTTTGCCTTCCGAGTGTTCCTTTGCAAAATAAAAAATAGGGCGGGAGTGGCGGCGGGCCAACGTTGGATTGAAGAGTTGAGTTTTTCAATTTGTCGGTGATTTTCTTGCTCGGAGTTAGGATTAGTAGCTTGCGACTTTGTGTCTGCCGCTACTAACGTGGCAGTGCAAGCAGAAACCAGAGGGGTTAGCTATCTTGCGCATGCGTATTTAACAGACCGTAAGCAGTTCGTGTTGAATTGTGACTGGACCACAGCTGTCCGCACCTGGAAGTGAAAGCCACGTTCACTGACGTTACCGAGTACGTCTCAATTCACCACTTTAAGCTTACACTCTTTGACTCGTCTATGTCAGCGCCTCCCGCCGAGAGATCCATTCGACGAACGAAGAATGTAATCGGAGATATGAGATGTACCCACGTGGTACAACGCATTAAGCGCAATGGGAAACGTCAGTGATGTCAAGACACACCTCCCGCACTTTCCTTTATGATCTGCTCAATGTATAAAGTGGAACGTGTTTCCCTTTCTTTCCATCGCGAAAGAATGCAAATAAAAAAAAAAGAAAATGAATTGAATTGCATTGCATTAAATTTAATTGCCTTCACGGCCTTCTCTGCAGGCCTAAAGATGATCAAAAGCACGGACCTTTATTAAAAACTGTGTATAAACTAGAAACATTGTAAAAATGTCTTAATGAAAGCCAACGTCTGAAAGCCACGATCGGCCACTGTAAAACCTGCAGTGCGATTTGGTTTAACTGATCGTTTAAGTGTGGTCGGTGGATGACTTGTTAGCACGTCGGCCTCGCAGTGCAGAGGTGCAGGGTTCGAATCCAGCTACAGCCTTCCTGTGTGGAGTTTGCACGTTCTCCCCGTGCCTGTGTAAGTTTTCCTTTCACATTCCAAAGACGTGCGTGGCAGGTTAATGGAACACTCCAAATTGTCCCTAGTGAGTGTGAGCGTGTATGGTTGTTCGTCTGTACGCCCTGTGATTGACTGGCAACCAGTTCAGGGTGTACCCCACCTACAGCCCAAAGAGAGCTGGGATAGGCTCCAGCAAGCCCTGCGATCCTTGTCAGAATAAGCGGATCAGAAAATGGATGGATGGATGATCATTTAAGTATAGCTTTGGCTCCTTCCACTACTTAATATAATCCACATTCACGTTCCAGTACATTTTAAAAATATTTGCAAAATGATTTATTCTTTTTGTAATCTAGGGAGTTTGTGTCTAATACTATTAAGTAATTGTTGTTGTTTTCGACCTTGTGGTGCACTATTACAGCTTGCTCTGTCAAATTGTGGTGTTGAAGTTACAAAATAGCACAGTGAAGTTTTGAATAAATGCGCGAGTAACCTGAGAAATAGCTCATCTGGTACACTCAGTGCCTACATCCTGGATGGTTGTGAGGTTGTTTAAACTGGTGTCACATGAGGAAACGATCAGGGAAAACTGCATCTGTGCATAAAAAAAACCCTCATATACTGGAACAATAACAACATGCTCACCATATCTGCTATACAAACACATAGAGGAGATGAAAACGCTTTGTTGATTTTATAAGGTAAGGCTAAAATAAGCAGGAACTGGTCCAACTGGACTCCCTTGACAGTAGAAAGGTTAAGATAAGATAACCTTTATTTGTCCCACACTGGGGAAATTTTACTGCTAATTGCAAGATTTCTCTTTGATCATCACTGACTTCTGCAATATTTAATAATGACAGAAAATAGTCACTGTAAAGACTAGTGTACTGAATGAAACTGTGGTGAATAATGTGCAGCTTACAGTGTATTTAGACGAAGCATTCACCCAAGGAGTTTTTGCAATGCATATCCTCCTTAAGGAACGTAATTATTTACAAAGTAGGACTGCATGAAACAGTTATAGCTGAAACATAAATATTTTACATAGTTATAGTAATAGGGTGTTGTAGTTTTTATGTAGTCTATTTATACTGTGTATACACTGGTGTGCAGCAGTCTTAATAGCTCTTGAAATGTTCATTACAGTATATTTATTTGGATTTAATGTGATAGACAAAGTGGAATATAATGGAGGCAAAACACCAGTTTTCAAATATTTTTACAGATGAAAATTGGAAAAATATTTTGCCCCGATGAGTAAATACTTTGTAGAACAATCTTTCGTCTTTTAGGGGTTGTTTCTATCAGCTTTACCAATCTCCAGGTTGAGAATTTTTTTTGCCCATTATTCTTTGCAAGAAAGTCGAAACTCAGTCTGACGGCCTTGCCACAGATTGTCAACGAATTTAAGTCTGGGGCGTTCCAATATATCCATCGATCCATCCATCCAACCATTTTCTTCCTCTTCTCTGGGTTCGGGTTGTGGTGGCAGCAGCTTTAGCGGGGAAGCCCAGACTTCCCTCTCTCCAGCTACTTCATTCTGCACTTTCGGGGGAATCCCAAGGTGTTCCAAGGCCAGCATTTACAAGGTGATCCCCGGGGCCTGCTCCCTGTGGGACGTCCTGTGGGATGTGCCCGGAACACCTCACCAAGGAGGCATCCAGGAGGGATGAAAAATCGTTTTTTTTTTCCATCCCTCCATCTTGATGACTAACTTGATGACTGTAATGTAGTGTCCAATGTGTGTAGAGTATATACTGTCTTGTCTTGTATGTAATTGTCCTAATTATGTTGTGCTGTGTATGTGTATGTTTTTTGCTCAATGTTTGTAGCAGCACAGAGGGACTGTCCTCCGAGACAAGTTTCTCCTACGGGAGACCTAATAAAAAGTCAAATCAAATCAAACTTCCATATATATTTCTATAATGGCGAAAAAAAGTGTCAAATCAGCTTTTTGGTGTGATTTTATCTCCCCTGTAATTGTTGTAAGATTTTGTTCTATTGCAGACATACAGTATTTGAAATTGTAGTAATTAGGCCCTGAAGTTGTGTCTCTGCATGCAGACCATAGTACTGTAAAACCATTTTTGCCATCTAAAGGAAGTGATACATAAAAAGCGAGATACACACGTAACAGCTAGGGGCTAGGTCTATTTCCAGTCTTAATGGAGTATGTCATACAAACCAAAACAACATTATGGGCCCTTTTTTGTGCACAAGAGCAGAGCAAAGCAGAATCTAACAATGTGCGTGGGTGGAATTGTTTGTCTTTCTTTTGCTAGACTTGCACAGGTGGAAGAGGGCGTTAGTGCTATTGTGCGAATGGGATGGAACGCAGCTGGCTGCTGGTCAATCGATGCAGCTCCCCTCATTCCCTTTAAAATCAGTGCAGACAAGGCGCACACATTAGTGCTTGAAATTGTGGAAACAGAAATGGATTCACTGGGGTCCATACGTGGCCAAAGTCTGTTTATAAAGAGAAATTGTGCGTCCGTGTGTTAAGGTAATAAAAAAAATTACACTAGTATTGAAATCAAATGACACTTCAGTCATTTAATTATAAAGGAATTGTTTAGCAAAAATATAACACACGACAAATAAAATATCTCAAACTGTACCCTTGATGGTCAAGATGAACAAAATCAAATTATATGACAGTTTATTATCTGTTTTTCATCAGAACATCATGAAAAAAAAAGTAAAATAAATAGTCTGTTTTTCAAAAATAGTGGTGCGTAATCTGTCCTCCCGGTCGTCAAAGATTTAAAAAGTACCATTACAATATACGTATCGTCGATACGTAACCCTGAAATGCACAAAGTATCTTAGAGATAAGATAAGATAAGATAAGATAAGAAAACCTTTATTAGTCTCGCAATGGAGAAATTCCCAATTCACAGCAGCAAAGTTATGAATGGAAGAAGTAGAACAACAAAATATAGGAGCTGCTGGAAAGGCAGCCACTCACGCGGCGCCATCTTGAAGTCAAAATAACAAAAATAACACAACACAACACATAGGACACAGACAGTCGTGCAATCTTCACCACTTTCCTGCATACACTTTGTTGTCTGAAGCAGTTATAGATGAAAGAGGAGAGGATCAAAGTGTCCTTTTACCAGTGGATCAGAGACGTCATGCTGAAAATGTGCACGTCTGCTACAAGCTAAGTTAAGAGTGCATCTAATCGCTTATCGTCTTTAGTTCTTTGTTTTTAAATGCTTTTTAAATGTTGTGCTTTTAATCGTGTCTCGTGCATTGAGTTATACCTTGTGTATGAAATGCGCTACAAAAATGAAATGGCCTTACATTGCCTAGAAATGAACAGCACCCTTACCTCGCCCAGAAAGCAGAAATATTTGAGGGAAAAGGATTTAGATAAGAAAAATACCTCCCCCCCCAAAAAAAACAAAAAACAGCATCTGAATTGCTGTTTTGACCACCTCAATGACGTCACATCATTAAAGCTTAATGGAATTTTAATTTGGCAGAGTTTGTGAGTGGCGAGGCAGACCACGTTAAGTGCTCGGTGCAGTTGCCATGACAACTCCAGCAGTACTGACCCATGTTACCCTTGAAGTAATGGGACAAAGATCATTCATTTGCATTAAATTATGAATATGACGCAAGTTTATAATCTGAACACTGGCTCATAAGATTACTGGTTGGATGATTTTTTTTTTCATTATGTTCAATGTGGAAAAAGACAGCTTGTGGATGAGTCTTTGCAGATGAAATGCATGTGTATCCCTTGAAATATTTGTTCCATTTAATTTATTGCTTTAATTTTAATCAGTCAAGTGGACATTTAATGTACACCAGGGGTGCCCAATACGCGATCGCGATTGATCAGTAGCTCGCGGACTGGTTCCAAGTCGATCGTGAGGTGCATACAGGAAAAAAAATAAAATAAAACAAATTGTATGTCTCTCGGCATGTTATTAATATATTTTTGTGTTAATGCAGACCTCACCCTAATCATTCTATCAGTTTCACAAAAGTATTTAAGAAAGGAAAATAAAATAAAGTAGGTCACCTTTAACCTACGTTGGCACGTGACCCGCATCACGGGAAGTTGCTAGTGGTCAGCAGTTTGGAATTGCAGCTTGCGATCAGTGCTGTTGTGCTATATCTTTTAGTGTCATTATTCTCATTCAGAGTTTCTTTCATGTACAATTCATCGAGGGCACTGGCAAAGAATGGGAATCTGGAGGGCCGAGAGACGCATTTTAAAACGGTACGCGTGAGCTACAATCATTAGCACTCTGCAAAAGTGCGTCGGGTCTCTACTAAGGCAGGTAATGATTTGCTTTTCACAAACTCACAAACTTTTGTGTCTATTTTTCTGCTTCATTCATCTTAGGGGCTGTTATGGCTATTGCTCATCAGGACATCTGTGTGTAAGTGCGTGCATGTGTGCGCGTGTGCAGTAACAGGTCGATCGCGGGAGGTTGGTTGATCAAAAAGTAGATCTTTGGTCAAAAAAGGTTGGGCATCCCTGATGTACACAATATTGTATTTTATTGAACTCCACACAAAGAGCCAGAGCACTCATGCAGGCATGCAACGAAAGACATCAGAGCGATGGGCCGCACCTGACTAGAATGGGTTGGGAGGTTATGGAGGGGAGGGGGTGTGTTCCAGTGTTTTTCTACGCCTAGGGTTACGTGTGCATATTGCAAGAGGTTGAGAGAAAATATTCAACAATAACCTGAGGCACAGCCAAGCCAAAATCGTGTCAATTATCTCATCAAAGCTCAGCTCCCAGTCAGCAAAATTGGTCTGGCCCGGCTCTGGCGCGGACACGGCACGACACTCGGCCCACATACCGCAATGAATGACGGTCCTGCAGTGGCCCGGGTCTGGCATCCATGATCCGGGCCACATTCGGCCCGGATCTGAGCCGCATTGTATAACCATATCCGGCCCTACTCCGGCCCGACGCTGGGCCAGAACAGGTTCCTGATATCAGCCTTAATTCAACCTCAACTAAGCCACATCTTTCATGAGCCATATTTGACCCACATTAAAAAAAAAAAAGTCTCAAAAACAACTGTTATAAAAATATGTTTATTGTCATAATTTGCAAACCTCACATATAACTCCACATACACTGGAAAAATGCACTTTTCTTTATTTAACAGTGAACACAAAGTCCAAATTGGGATGCAGCTTCCTCTTGAACGGTATTTTTCTATCCATCAAATTGTAGCGCTCTCCATGCACTCTTTTCTTCTTATGCTTTTCTTCCTGTCACCATCCCGATAAGGAGCCAGATGTAGCCATCTTGTGATTGTGACATCAATTTCC
>NW_017805882.1:4456156-4456615 GCF_001891065.2 Hippocampus comes
TTCTTTTTGGCAGCACCCCTGACTGTTCAATCACCTACATTTCATAAACTCACATGCACACGGAAACTGTGACGCAGCAGGTTCACGCCCAGCCTATGTGATATTATATAATAATATTAATATTTCCCTCATATCGGTCTAATGCTAATCGTCATTATTAGCGCCCTTCAAAATTCAGGCTAAACTCTAGACAGAATTGTCTTCGTATTGTAACTGTCAGTTTACTGTCACAAAGAACAAATGTTAACTAAGCATGAAATAAATTTACTCACCAGTCTTTTCCAGTGGCGATTGCTCTCGGACTGCAAGGGAAGCTCAGCTTCCCCTAAAATGTCAAAGAATAAGTGATCAAATATATGAATGTAAATTTCATTGTGTGTACATGTCATTAACAAAATATGCACTACAACGTGCTCAACTTTTGTTCCGAATCATCTTCTTCTTACTGGGTACGACACG
>NW_017805882.1:4456763-4458027 GCF_001891065.2 Hippocampus comes
TGTTTGTCCCGCCCACGGGCGCTCGGCCTCTCTGGGACTGGTAGAGAGTGGGCGGGTACCGGACACTCATGTTTTTCAGCATCAGATTGGGTGACCTGTCTGAGCCTGTGTTCCCGTTAGATTGACATCGAAATAAGCCAATCACCGATCTTTTAGTGTCGGCATCCGTGGGAGCACTTTCAATTCTCATTATGTTCTAAATTGAACTGGAGACGACTTCTAATCATTTTAGCGACACTCTCTTTGTTGAAAACGAAAATCGACGAATTAATCTTTTATGACTGCTGGGTGTTATTGTAGTTGCTGTAGTTGTAGGCCACGAGTTAAGTTCCTGGAAAAACGCCTTGTTGGTACCGAGCGGAGCACGTTTTCTGAGTTTGAATATTTCTTCATAGGAATGAGTTGTATGATCAAATTAATGTTCATTTGGCTGTGTGTTGAAAAAAAAATCTGAAACTGCATTTAGGAGTGGCTCAATACTGGCCGGCCATATTCGGGCCGGAGTTGGAAATACATTTCTGGCGCAAATACTTCACGCCACAACCGGCCCTCATCTGGTTTGCCAGAGTCAAGCCAGTGCCTCCTTTGCCACGCCTGGGCCGTGTTCGGCCCACATGCGTTATGCCATTGCCGACACCAGGCCAGCTGTGCCGGCTTCATGCCGAAGCCGGGCCAGATGCCTTTGCTGACTGGGAGGTGACATGAAAAGAAAATTAGGGCTCTACACCAACTTTTGGACTGGTCACACTGGTCTGACCAGCTTTTTTTAGTTGGTCGCACCAAAACAGAATTGGTTGCTCCCTTTTTTTTTTTTTTGTGGCGATACGTTATGACCACATTTGCTGATTATAATTGTCTCAACTGTCAAACTGCAGTTTTGCATGATGCGAAGATTGACAGTGATTGAAGATCAAAATATTTTACCGCAACAACAACTTTGTTTGCAACAAGCAGCAGCTGACAAAACAGGTCAGTTACTAAGACAAAAAAGGGAACGATATCATAAAAAAATCACATCAGTAAAAAGCAGAGAAATGATAGCTAAAAGCTAAACAAGTCCAAACGATAAACATTATAAAATTAATGGTTGACTTAAATCCTTTCAAAAACGCGCACGCGCGCGCACACACACACACACACACACACACACACACACACACACACACACACACACACACACGCATAACAAGCCGCTACTTTTTTCCACACAACAATGGGCTGACATGAGGCAATGAGCTGTTGTGGCACAAACGGGGGGAGCTTG
>NW_017805882.1:4458084-4459629 GCF_001891065.2 Hippocampus comes
CTCAAAAACACGCCCGCGCGCGCACACACACACACACACACACACACACACACACACACACACACACACACACACACACACACACACACAGGATGGAAGTCTAGTGGTTTGATTAGGTTTAATTAAATAAGTGACTAAATGGATCATTGATAGGAATTAAGTAAAATAGCAAAGCGATTTCACCCCCATCATTTTTCTTGATATATGTCGGATTAATCAAAAGACCACATTATTTTAATATTTGTAGGTATTAACATAAACCGCATCTAAGGAATTTGTTGTGTTTGAGGTTGAAATGTCTGACGGGATATGATTGCACCTCGCATCTTGACATGGGAGATGTCGATGTCAATAGGTAGGGACAGCAACCATTCATATTACACAATAATCCCTCGTTTTCCGCGGTTAATTGGTGCCTGATCCCCCCTGTGAAAAGTAAAAAAACGCTAAGTAGGATTTGCCCCCCCAAACGGGAAATTTTGTGTTTGTGTATGTGGATGTGTAAGAGTAATTGTATATAATATATCGCTCTCTGCTTTTGGATATATAATCAACTTACTAGTGCGACCCTGCGAGGACTTAATTTACGTACATAGCAATGGGAAAAGAACACTGTGCAAATGAATAAAAGTAGTTCATCATGCTGAAGCGATCAGCTGTTCCTGTTCATCCCCTGGAAGTGAAGATAACAGCGTCTGAGAAAGAAGAAGTGACGATACCAGCCTTAAGACGTCGCGCCCGTGATGTGTTCACAGCTACTGTCACAAACCGCCAACCGTCAGCATGACTCCTCCAATTACTTGTTGGAGCAGGACACTCCCTAAGACGATAAAAAGCGAGAAGACAAGCACAGTGTTTTCAGAGCTGTCGTGAGACTCTAAACAGAGACACTTTCGTTCAGCTCTCCTCACGAGAAAAGACATCTCTGCTTGACTCCTTGTCTCTCTTTTGTTTTAAAGTTTGTCTTAAGGGTCTGATTGCCTGACGGACCTGACAGGATGTAATCTTTGCACACAGTTAAATGTTAACCGGGATTTCACGGTGGTTCCACAGTATGTTGGCACCCTCTGTGGTGAAGTTCTGAGACTACAGAGTTGACAACAGACTCGTTACATGTACGGTAAGTACATGTGGGAGTAAACTGGACATGAAGAGCCGCTGTCCACGCTGTCTGTCTGATCATTGATCATCACAGGTACCAGCTTGTTTAAAATATGTAACCATGTAAACAGTATTTATACTTTACACATTTCGTAGAAAGGGTTCTGTCAGACGTCATCTGTACCTGTGGGTAAAAAACAAAAAACAAAAAAGGACGTTTCGCTTCTCTCACAGAAGCTTCGTCAGCGGTAGACAACCCTGAAGTCTCCGTGAAGACTCCGGGAAATTGCTCTGCGCTAAAAAGCTGAGCGTGGCCTATTTGAGGACTGGGTGGGGATGGTTAGTCACGCCCCTATGGTGAAGAGGCCCATTGATTTCTAAATTCCCTATCGTTGGGTCTTGATTAGGCCTATTGTTTGGGCTAGGGCTGAATAGCTACTTTCA
>NW_017805882.1:4460777-4523130 GCF_001891065.2 Hippocampus comes
CTGATCAGGCTAACTGAAAGTAGCTATTCAGCCCTAGCCCAAACAATAAGCCGAATCAAGACCCAACGATAGGGAATTTAGAAATCAATGGGCCTCTTCACCATAGGGGCGTGACTAACCATCCCCACCCAGTCCTCAAATAGGCCACGCTCAGCTTTTTAGCGCAGAGCAATTTCCCGGAGTCTTCACGGAGACTTCAGGGTTGTCTACCGCTGACGAAGCTTCTGTGAGAGAAGCGAAACGTCCTTTTTTGTTTTTTGTTTTTTACCCACAGGTACAGATGACGACTGACAGAACCCTTTCTACGATGGAACTTTCCTGTACGACTGAGAGCCTCCACAAGCAACTTTACACATTTGAAACAAATATTTACTCAAATTACTTTAATTATAAAACCTTATACAGTAATTAACATTAATCAACATTGCCTTCTGAGATAGGCAAAGAGGCTTGTGTTTACATGTACATACATGTACAGTAGATTACAGCTTTGTATCAGTTATGTGCAGTGAGGTTCATGACTGGTGAAGCAAAACTTCCCAGGAGTCAGATATAAAAATATGAAGTCAAAGTAGAAGATAAGCCTGTGGTTTAAATTTTATTGAAACATGTCTTAAATAAGGACAGAATTTAATGTTGGACATATTTTTTTTCAAAGCTTTTAATTATCTTTCAAATGATTCCACACTGTTCAAAATAGAAGATACACCTCTATTTCAAATTTTACTTTCATTAAAACATGTCCCAAATAAGGTAAATATTTAATACAGTATTGGCATATTTTTTTCAAAGCTTTTAATTAGGTTTCATTTGACTCCACACTGTCCAAAATTTGATAGCAAGGCAAACAAAAGAATATTTATCCATTTACCCATTATTGGAACTGCTTATCCTTATGAGGTTCGTGGGCAAAAGAATATTTAATATAGGGTCAATGAATTTAGGGAAAAAGTGTTGATTTATCCCAACGGCCAGTCTATTTCCAGGCCGGTCGAAAACGTGACGGGCGACCCAGCTCCCGATTAACTTTTGTAGTATGACGTCCACCATACGAACCACGGCCCCCCACATTTGTGCCTGCAGTCAGGGTTTCAGACCAATGTGTTCCAAATCCTAATCCTTCTGAGTCCTACACTTGCAAACCTGTCTTCGAATCTTGTTAGACTTCAAAGTTTAGCACTAATCCATCCAGTGGAACCTGAATTTCTGGTACATACTGCTTAAATGAAACAGATGTGACATTGTCTCACCTATGGCTTGCCATTTGAAGAACAATGGCCCCAAACGTTCTTGTTCGTGGGTATACTGGGTAAGGCACACAACATTATCCACGTCTCATAAATTGAAGAGTTGAGACTTCTTCCCACAACATTGCATTTGTGGAAGGAGTTTCATCCACTCAATGTCAATGTACTTTCCCCACATAATCCAGTGGCTACCAATACATTGGCTCAATTTAAATTAATCTTCACCCTGATACTAGATTTGGTTTGGGATAAACGGAGCAGACTTCTAGTCATCTCCACATCCACGCTCCAGAGCTCTCCACATCCAGAAATTCGAGGTCCTGCCCTGTACTCTGCGTGTCCTTCCTGATCCCCACCAGGATCTCAGAATAGAAACAAGATACTTTTTTTTTTTTGTAATGCATTCACCATTTTGAAACTGATGAAAGGGGAAGACAGTAATATCGCAACTTGGGTTTTGGCTCTTATCATGCTCACAAAGCAACACAGACATTCTTGCGTTATCATAGTCACTATCTGCAGCTTTGTCATGTGGTGAATAATCTTTATTTTATATATCTCTTGTTGGTTCAGATGGTGAATAATCACTCTTAGACGAATCAGATTGCTGTTTAAAATCATGGGAGTTACATGTGGAGTAGGTGTTCAACCTCAAAGCTCTCTACGAAAACCTAAAGCAGAGACAGACATTGCATGTTAAACAACAACCATTCATACTTGTAAATTTGTTGATTTCTTTCCAAAATTATTTAATCACACAATGAGCCAAACAGTGCCACTTAGAATAACTATTTACAACCATAAATTCCGGCAAACAATCAGAAATATAGTTCAACAAACACTGTTACATAATCCCAGGGTCTTCAAACAAGTATAACGTTTATAAGGTTCACTGGCATTTTATTTTGCAGCTAATACTAAAAGTAAATATTTCAGATTTTAATGCCACATGAAGCCATAGATGTTATTGTAAGAAAATAGACCTATTTCATTTCGAAAAAAATGATGTGCATTTTACTTTTAAGAAAGGCTTTCCCTGTATTGCTTTAGGAGTTGCTCTAAGTTTTTTGGAGATTTTTGACGCCATTTTATTTTTACTGAAATTTATGTAATTCGGCATAATCACTACAAGAGGGCATGAACAGTGTCCCTAAATGTGGATAACAGGTCAAAGTTTGAAAAAATAAATACCATTGGTCTGAGAAGCAGAAATGCAATATCCTCACATTAGTATGATAGGCCGTCTCTGTCTTCAATAAATTTTCACCGATTCAAAATCAATGTCATTACTTAATAACCTAGGCCAGGGGTCGGCAACACGCGGCTCTCGAGCCACATGCGGCTCTTTAGCGCCCACCCCATTGGCTCACTCGAGCTTTTACAAAAATGTTTGAAAATGGAAAAAGATGGGAGGGAAATCATTTATTATTTTTTTTGTTTTAATATGGTTTCTGTCAGAGGACAAACATGACACAAACATTATTAGTGTTTTCCGATGCTGTAAAAATGTGTCGAATAAATATTAAATGTCAACATTTCGTCAACGAATATTTGCGTCATAGCCTGCGACACACGTTTCTTTTAGCAGGGCGGGATGTCAGTCAGGGAGCTGTTGTAAAATAAAAAAAACAGCTGCCTTTCATGTACAATTCACAGAGGGTACTTGCTAAGAATGGGAATCTGGGCATCCAAGAGAAGCATTTTTAAATGGTACACGTGAGCTACGATAGTTAGCACGCTGTGAAAGTGCGTCCGGTGCCTCGTTCATCTTAGCGGCAGTTCTGGCTGTTGCCCATTACGGCATGTGTGAGTAAGTGTGGGCGTATGCACGCGTGTGCGGTAACGGGTCGCTCGCGGGAGGTTGGTTGTTCAAAAAGTAGATCTTCCATAAAAAATTTTTGGGCACCCCTCCTCTACAGGACGAACTGCAGGGGAAAAAAACTTTTAATCATGAATGCTTGTTGTGTATTTGTAGCCAACTTACTCATGTTGATAGCAGGCTAATACAGCTCATATAGATACATACAGCATGTGTTGCCTTCATTATAAGGCTTTTTATTTTTTGCGGCTCCAGACATATTTGTTTTTTGTTTATTTTGGTCCAATATGGCTCTTTCAACATTTTGGGTTGCCGACCCCTGACCTAGGCAGTAATTCGTCAAACAAAATAAAACCTTTGTTGATCGTTGTTCGATCAGAAGTTTTTGAAAGGATATTAAGTGTTGAAAGTAAAAGAAAATATTCATATATGTATTATCCCTATTATCTCCCCATACATCATAGACGCACAAATATATAATATATATCAAGCAAAGGTGTGTATCAGTAATAGGTGTCAATCTGTGGAATAATTTCGAAACGGACCTGAAAATGAGTAAATCGCTGGTTGAGTTCAAAAACAAATTCAAAAGATTAGTACAAAAAAAAACTACACAAATCAGAGTTAAGAAGATAAATTTGATGTACTTATAAAATATAGTAATTCAACAGAATTACATTGATCAATGTATTAAATGTATTAAAGAAATGCAGTATTTATAATGAATATGAGAATATTGATATATAAAGGAGAAAGAATGAGTATCTCTCTCTCTCTCTCTCTCTCTCTCTCTCTCTCTCTCTCTCTCTCTCTCTCTCTCTCTCTCTCTCTCTCTCTCTCTCTCTCTCTCTCTCTCTCTCTCTCTCTATATATACACACAAACCAAAAGGTGTATAAATAGATAAGTACAGTACACATAAGGGTAAAAGTATTTGATGATATGTAGATTTTTTCTTTACTTATTTGTATTAAAAAAGGATAAATTCATATACTGCTCCATAATAAGGGGTAGGACTAGATAAGTTATTTACTTCTTCCTTCTCCTTTGAACATAAAACTGTGATGATGTCTGTCATTATTTTTCTTTTCTTTTTATAATTTTTACTTGCCTTCATTTTTGTCAATCTGTTTTTGTATTGTATGTTCTATATGTTCAATAAACAATAAACAAACAAACAAATATCGACAAACAACTATTCACACTCACGTTCACACAGAAGGACAATTTACAGTGTGCAATTTACCCAAAAGTCACGTTTTTGAGATGTGGAGGAAACATGCTTAGGGAGAAGATTCAAACTCTACACAGGGAGGCCAGATCCTGGGTTCAGACCCCCACCATCAGAACTGGGAGGTGGACGTGCTAAAGGCATAGTGTATTTACGCCTTTTAAAAGCAGTTTTTTCCTCATGTTTCGTTGTATTTTAATACGATTCTGTGTTTTCTTTCAATGATCAGATGGAATAAGAGTTTTTGCTGTCAATATGTTCACGAGCTACTCCCAATTCCATTTAACTATAAAAAAAACCCTTCTGTTAATACAGTGAATGTATGATAAGATAAGGCTGTGTAAATGCTATCCTCAATCGTTCTATACAAGTACTTTTCAAGTTTGAAATGGTATCAAAAGTTATTCCTTGATGAGATGGCTTCTCAAGCCAACACTGCAGTGTGCTGCCACTGTATGTTCAGTGTCAACCTAGTTTCAAGTTTGAACATATTTCCCATGTTGTTGTTGTTTCCATGCCAACCGGAAGCTAAGATGCAACCTCACACGAATGCAGAAGGACTGCGTGCATGGAGTCCACTCAAAACACAAGGCCATATTGATTTGCTATACAAATGAATGAAGTGTGCTTGGGAACAGAACACATCAAAGTTAAAGCAGAAAAATGTTGAAAACAATGCTTTTCTGTGGCACTACTGCATAGTACAAAACACTGATATAAGCAGTCATGATTTCAAATACAGGCTATTCGTCAAGAGCCTTTGCATCAATAACAGTGAGAAGGCAATATTTACTTCTTCTGTTGCCACATCACTCAATGACTGCTGTCTGTCTCCTTATCTTAAGTCAACAGTCTCTAACTTGGGCCTGAAACTGGACAGTGATTTCAAACTTGACCGGCAAATTGGTGCCGTTGTTAAATCCAGCTTCTTTCACCTTAGACAGCTGGCCAAAGTAAAACCTCTCCTCTCTCATGAACACTTTGAGACAGTAATTCATGCCTTTGTCACATCCCGGCTCGATTACTGCAATGCCCTTTACTTTGGAGTCAGCCAGTCCTCCATTAAGCGTCTCCAGCTGGTCCAGAATGCCGCTGCTCGCCTCTTGACTGGTACTCGTAAGAGGGAGCACATAACTCCTACTCTGGCATCCCTTCACTGGCTCCCCATACATTTTAGAGTTATTTTCAAGATCCTCTTATTTGTTTTCAAATCTCTAGATGACCTCGCGCCACCTTACCTCTCTGAGCTCATCCGCCCCTACACACCTGCCCGGCGCCTCAGGTCTGCGGACCAGACATTATTAGAAGTACCAAGAACCAAACGGAGGCTCAGAGGGGATCGAGCCTTTTCTGTTGCTGGTCCCTCACTCTGGACCGACCTCCCACTGAACATTCGGCAAGCCTCCTCGCTGCCCATCTTCAAAACCCGCCTCAAAACTCACTTGTATTCTTTGGCATTTGACTCAGCATGACTTAGTTTTGTTCTTGGTTTTGCTGTTCGGTGCTTTCTACCATCTTTATTACTGATTTGCTTTACTGTTTGTTGTATATGTTGAATTGCTCCATGTACAGCACTTTGTATGCAGCGATGGCTGTTTGAAAGTGCTCTATAAATACAGTTGAGTTGAGTTGAGTTAGCTGAGGATGAATTGGTTGATTATGACATACAGATATGGAGCAGAACACAAATGGCATTTAAAGTATGTTCTACTACACCACAAGGACAGTACACCTCACTTCTGTCTGCTTTTATTCTTGGGTTAGCAGGACTATCTGTAAGCATACACGTACGCGTGGATCCAGAGTGTCTGGCAAAAACCTACCCGTCTTCACTTCCTGCCAACACAACGGAACATTAGTATTCACCGGAGTCCACATGTTTGTGGGCAACGTTGTGCACAATTTGAGCAGACGGGGCGAGGAGAAGTAATTAAAACTACCACAGTCATGGAAATGAACTAGAAACTGAGCCAACCACAAAACGAGTTGAGGAAGTTGCAGGGTAGTTTCTTTTGCACAAGTTGCCGAACCGTTCGATCACGATTTCGCCAGCACCATTTTTTTTTAAATGTGGACAATAAAAGGTACCAAGGGATATAAAATACCAGACCTTCCTGATGCTTGTTGTTAAAAAATATATGTGACAAAAAAAGCATGCAGCACGTAGGTAGGAGTACAAACAATTTGTAAAACTACTTTTGAAGACAAGATAATGAAAGACTTTTGTTCAACAAATTTTGAACAACAGATATGAAAGTATGTATTCACAAGATTCCGCTGTATATAGTACTGTATTCTATTCTGCTACCACAAGATGAAGCTGCAAGCTGCGAACTTTGAGGAAGGGCTTGGGATAACAGTGCTTTTTCATGGTAAAGTAAATGAGTATTGAAAAAAAATAGGAATACATTGGAAAGCCTTTGGTTTGGGAATTGGAATCAAGAGTAAAAACGGATAATGAACTATGCACTTTTTTGCCTCAGATATACATTTTTTTTTCCAGACATGCTCCTTTTTTCCCCCCAAAGTTGTTTAGTCTATTCAAATCAAGATTGAACGAAATCATGTTTCATGTGGTCGGATTTCACTGTTGAAATTCGGGCTGTACTCCACCAGGTAGCGCTGTTGCAAATATATTTCATACTCCCGCCGCCTCTTTCCATTGGGGTATTTTACATCATAAAATAGTGATTCAAGTGAGGAATGAATGTGCATTAAAAACTGCCATAAAAAGTAGTTCAGACTGATTTCCATGAGGTTTAGTGCATGACCATATGCATATAGATTCAGAATAAGGTAAACCTAAGAAGGGTTAAAAAATTGTTTAAAGAGGTTATACACTGTAATGATGCTTTTGTCTGTCCATCCATCCATCCGTCCATTTGTCATTGTTCTAGTTGGAGTCGTGGACTCGTCGCCAGCCAATAGCAGGGCGCACACTGTATGGGGTTGTTCCAGAATCATTTTCTGTCCCCCATCGCATTATATTTCAAGTGATAAAAGAAAAATAAAGCAAATTATCATTGCTCTGGGACAAAATCTAACGTTAGCTAGTATCAACTAAAAGGTAATTCTTAGATATTTAAAATACCAAATAGTGCTTGAGAACCTCCTAAAATATTGTTTACTCTTGTCACTCCATCTTGATGACCATCTTATATGTCAAATATCCGTCCATCCATTTTCCGATCCGCTTTATCCTCACAAGGGTCGCAGGGGGTGCTGGAGTCTATAACAGCTGTCTTTGGGCAGTAGGCAGGGGACACCCTGAACCGGTGGCCAGCCAGTCGCAGGGCACACAGAGACAAACAACCATCCGCACTCACACTCACACCCCCTGGGACAATTGAGAGTGTTCAATCAGCCTACCATGCATGTTTTTGGAATGTGGGAGGAAACCGGAGTACCCAGAGAAAACCCACACAGGCATGGGGAGAACATGCAAACTCCACACAGGAAGGTGGGAGCCGGGGTCGAACCCACGACCTCTGCACTGTGAGGTCAACGCGCTAACCACTGGATCACCGGACCGCCCTTTGTCAAATGTAACAGATAACATTTGTCGTCAGTGAGTCTTTTGGCATAATTTCATTGATATGCCTTCCTTGTGATTTTGTTTTTTTTTTATTTTTTATCAAAGACATATTTTAAAATAGTTGTAATTTTGCACACATGCAACCCTGCTATTCCAACGTTTTTAACCATCATGCAATGGGCTACATAGCAGAAATGTCATCATCGTCAGGCTAATTATTCTGACCATGGGTGGCCTGAAAGTAAGTCTTTAACTTTTATTTATGATGATTATTTCAATAAATTCTGCAGTACTGGAGTGTGTCACTCAAACAAATGCACCTGGACGAACACGGCTTCAAGGTCTCGGCTGTTAGTTGCATTGTCCGTAAGGTAATAATAGTCAGTGTGTGTGGTCCAATGTGACCCCCGGTAGAGGTGATGAAAAATTGTGGCCCCTCAATCGTTTAAAATGCCCTTCCCTGATTTAAATTGTCCATGTCCTTACCCAAAACCTACTGGAATATGCTCCAGTTTACGGGTGACCCTTTTGAGCAGTATAGAAAAATGCATGGATGGATAAATAACGCATCTGTAATTTATGGTTCAGTTGAAATAGTGAGGAAATGGCTCTCAAATATGCTCGCTATTCCTGCTACCTCTTCACGATCAACAATGGCACAGCACAACAAAAATGACACACGTCTTCATCCGTGAGCAAATATTTACAGCAGTCATTTATGTTGCTGATAGGAACGTCAGGAGGGCTACAAGAGGGCACCCGGTGCGTTTATGACGTGCACGTGCCGTGGAAACAGAGCAGTGTGCGATGCCTATTTGTCTGACTAATCCACTGGAACCGGCAGATCCTGGCAGTTATGGTGCTCGACTGGATAGTGATTCATCTCATGTTGTTCGCCATTGAGATCGGCGTACTCCACAGAACCCTGCACACAAAGTGCATCAGGAGGACATGAAGTGAATTCAAGGATGAAACACAGCCAAACACTCCGAGTAAGGAATAATTACTACGACGGCAAATCACTGGAATGCGATCAAGGCATTAGGTCATGATGGTCAAGAACAGAAACGATAAAGTCGAGTCTAGGCCTCAAGGTAATTTGACTGAGGCGCAAACTCTGATTTTGGGGGCCGATAAGGAAGGAAGCCCCAGCCCAAACAGCTTTGTTCTTGTCTGGAAACTTTGACGGCGGTTTCCCCTCTTGCTCTGGATCATCGGCCTGCTGAGGGTCACTGAAACAGGGAGGGACTGAAACACTCCATGCAGTGGTATGTAGTAAGAGTAGTCGTGTTAAGACAATACCACAAATAAAATCCTCTGCGTAAAACTAAACAAATTAATTAATATTGAGAGCAGGAAAGGGAAAAACATACCACTGTTATATCATGGTTGGACCTGTTTTGCTAAATAAAGTACATTTGCCCACCACAATGTTATTATTTTAGTTGTTTGAGTGGGGATGTGGTTTGTCGGAATGAATGCACAACAGCTACAGTGAGCGTCAAAATCGACATATTGACATACAATGATGTGCAGCAATGATTATCAGTGCAAAAAAACCCCCTCAATATTAATTGATGACTGCAGTGTGTGTAGCGAAGCCTTGCTGCGTGGTTGTGATCGCAGTCAACTCACATAGCCATGATGCTCATCAGCGCCTACAGAGAAAAGAGTCACAGGTTAGGTGTGGTGGATGTGGACCCTTGACTCATCGGCTGACATCAGAGGGACTCATCATGACTCATTCGACAGACGCGTGGATGCGGCTGACCTCGCTCACTCATTACTTTTTGTTTCGCCGCAACAAAATGCTATTTGCTTCGACCACTGTCATTTCAATCCACAGTCTTTGAAGAATGCCAAATTCCTTAGTCACGGTTCATAAGGAAGTCTTAGTACACAGAGGGATGCTTGACAGCATACTGCATCTGGCTGCTGTTCCAATAACAGGAAGTTCCTGCCAGCAGTAACAGGAAATAGTCAGTGTGGTCACTTGCCACACCATCAATAACCCAACTTTTCATTGATTTCATGTTAACTTTGAGCCCTAATTATCAATTAGAGAGATTTTGCTGCAGCAGAACATCTCAAATACTGTAGGTCACGGGTGTCAAAATCAAGGCCCGGGGGCCAGATCTAGTCCGCCACATCATTTTACGTGGCCCGCGAAAACAAATCAAGCATGTCAAGTTCCATGATGCTTGCTAAAGTCCGAAGCAACATTTCAAATTGTCATATGTAATCCAAAACAACATATGATCTTGCAAGCATTTTCTCATTACCAAACCCCTGATTACATGAATATAAACAATGTTTAAACAAGTCATTATTCTTGACTTCTGATTTTAAAACTAGTTATCCATCAATTTGTTGTGCGCTGTGTATGTAATATGTGGAGGTGCTTAAACATTTATATGGGTTCACAAAATTCACCGTTATAATGGCCCTCCAAGGGAAACCATAACTACAATGTGGCCCGTGACAAAAATGAGTTTGACACCCCTGAACTCGGTGATAAACTCAACGGCATCATTTCAGTCCGTTTTGTTGCACTGATATTCTGTCCATTACCGTCACCAATAAACAACCAGAAAATTGGAGACCGTTAAGAAACTTACAAATCCTTAAAATAAAACATACAATATTAAACGGACCATTTTTATTGCCATCAAGGCAGCATTAAAAGGGACATTCAACTCACCATGCGAAGAGTTCTGGAGCTCGCTGTAAACCGTTTCTGTGCCTTTCCTTCGTGGTGCTGTTGAGCGTAAAAATCCAAACATTAGCCTGTTCCTGTCATCAAAAGGCAACATGGCCACGATAAGCAGCGTCAATGTATAATTAACACAAATACAAAAATAGACAGTGGTCACATTCTACAGTGTTGAGCTCACAGGACATTCATGAAGAGCCACCCCGTATCAGAGCCCAGCTCAGCAATTAGCTCAACCCTTCCTGTTTATAGCATCTATAACAGTCCTGGAGATGCCAACAGTTATTCCAACAGTTGTAACTCCCTGGAGATGTCTTGATTAAGGGTAATTAGGCCCCTCCTCGGAAGTGTGTTTCCCTTATCAACTAAGTGGCTGCTTTTTTTTTTTTGTAAGGAGATATGAAAGGGAGGTGAAATGAATGTCCAGAATGCACAGGGAAACATTTTAAAGTTTTTAAGCGTAGTCAGGGACAAAGGAGAGGGTGGATTCGTTACCTTTGGATGGGTCTGTTGGCTGAGGATGCACCACCTCAGTGTACTCCACATCGGGCTCATTGGACACTATGCTGCTCTCCTCGTCATTGGCTGCATTGGAACGTGAATAAAAGTTATCAAAAATGATGAGTGGTCAGGGCCAGAAAGGTTCCTTTGCCGGCCTAAATGGGATCACTAGTACTGTACCTAGATTTACAAAAAGTCAACTCCCATAGCGTTTCTTTTGCCTGCACTGTTTCAAGCACGTGTGTATGTCAAGATTATTATTTTTTTGGTCCATTCACATTTCAGCCGGTAAGTGCGATCATGTGAATATAGTTTGCCCGAGGTCTTCAGAATCAGAAGTGGCGGCTAATGTAACTTATGTGTATATTATATGTATATTAGCAATGTGACTGTGTCTTTCACCAATCAGATCTCAAATTGGTGCTGACGTTGCCATGCTCACCTGATGCAGGCGGCCGCTCGCTCCACACGCTGATGTCGACTCTCTCCACTTTCCCTGTGCAGAAGAAATATATGCACAATGAAAAAAAAAAGTGTAGTTGGGCTGAATATCTGCTGCAGGGAGAACCTATAAGGACATACTGCAATAGTTAATCAGAAACCCAAATTATGGAGCTAGAGATTTGAATAACACATGTCAGTCGGTGAAGGAACTTTATCATTTTTTTCATATGAATTGCACCCTGCAGAGGATTAATTTTTTTCTTAGCTCAAAAAGTACAAACGTTGCAATCTACTAATATTTTTGGGGTTTAAAGCAGAGGTATTGTTGCTTTATTCAGCTACTCGTTCACCTTATAGCACGCTCTTAAAACAGTACATCTTGGATGCATGGTCGATGTTTTTATAAATCACTAAATGATTATTATTAGAGAGTTTAGGAACATCTGAATGTGTTAAGTTAACCAGCTCACTGTGTTTCATTGCATAAACTGTCTTCCTACAGTGCTTTCGATTACGGTTACAAAACTGCGTTGCTTATCTCCAGCTGGTAATGTTATCTCGTGCCGGTTAAAAAAGGTTTATGACATTAATTTCCCCTGCACGCTACGCACATTCAAACCAACAAAAGTTGTTTTGTGTCAGCATCGGAAGCTTAGCACAGAGTCCATTGTTTCACTTTGTAAAGGAAGTCACTGCCGTGCATTCCTTTTTGGGAAATGCATCAAGTTAGTGTGGAGTTCGTTGGGAGTCTTGCTGCGCGGTCCTGTGCATGCGACCAGAATACATAATCATAAAATAATCCTCCTTTAATAGCCCGCTCCATATTGATTTTGTGTCATATGCAATATTTGTAGCAAAATAAATGGGGATGACACGCATCTAAATAGAACCAATTTATTTATTCTAAAATGATTTGAGCAAAGTCGAGATATGAACCAAAATATACACACACATGTCCTATGACGGTGATAAAAGGGTTCTGAAAAAAATCACTCAACAATGATGCTCGCAACATTGTAAAAACATGCACCTGTAGACGCATGGCATACAAAGAAGCACACAGGACAAAGACGGTGATGTTAAATAAAATGAGAAATAAAAAATAGACAACAAACACAGGCCATCTAGATTGCAGGGGGAGGGGAGAGGGAGCAGCAGGAGGCGAGTCATTTCTCTTGTAACAAATCCCCCTACATGGAAAAATGATCTAAAATTGTTCCTTTTTGGTGAATCATTAACATTGTTTTTGTGTGTGTGTGTGTGTTTTCTCTTTTAGTGACTTCCCGCCCCTTGCAGAGCAGGGCATCTCTACACTGTGGCTGGAATACTGAAGCTGCTCCTGTTGCTGGTGTCAGTGGGAAGCGACACCGCGCTAGCTCGTGTCCCATTGGTCACCCTCCCCTCCATGCCATCATAGTGTGGCACTCCGTCTGGAACAAGATGATAATGGGCGCTCTAAACAGTTTGCAACACTGGACAATGTCATTCACGAGTATTCGACATTACATTAAGTAAGCAGCTTCTTCCTGTTTGACGAGACACCCCCCCCTACAACAATTGCTCTTTTGGTTGCCTCGGGAATACACATAGAGAGACAATGTTCGAGCAAAATGTCATCGACGAAACACTCTCTCATGTAGCACTGAGAGGGATATCAACGACAAAACAGATGTTTATGTTAAACATAGCGAGTCGGGTTGCAAACTTGCAACAACATGACCCCTGCATGCATATTAGAACATGGATGATGGAGTGTGAGGATGGATCGCAACGGCTCCCACACATAACATGCTATGAAAGGACTCATGGCTGGAGTAATGACTGATGAAGACAGTCAGTGGAGCAAGAAAAAAAGTTAAAAAAACACAAACAAACAAACAAAAAAACACAATCTACCTGGGGCTGCATTATTAACCTCTGTGTCGTGGGTTAGCCTCACTGTTAAAGAGTCATCTGATTTAGGGCTCGAAGGCTTTCTGAGAAATGGTGAGAATAAAGTCAATCGGATGAAATCTAACACATGTCAGATTATCTGAAGTCTTTTTGATTTCAGATGAGTACAATGCCGGGAATTGTGAATGTTGAAGCCTACTGACATCAAACACTGTCTGTTTTAACAAGTATGCTACGTTTCTCCAGCGTTTCGCATGACACATACAATTACAGTACACTTGGAATCATGCTACTGGAAGTTACAACCAAGTAGCACTGGAGATGTTGTTTTATGGAAATTAGTTCCGTGGCCTCATCTGAAGGCACTGGAGATGTTTTATGGAAATTAGTTCCGTGGCCTCATCTGAAGATAAAAAAATAATAAAATACAAACATCCATTCATTTCATTGGTTGATAAATAATTTGGATTAAATGAAGGAATACTATATTGAATTGCTACAAAGACGGGTTTTCTTCTAACAGTATACTTTGGTATTGTTACTCAATACGTGGTCATAATAGGAGTAGTAGCAGTCTCTCAATGGACTCAACCAAGCAAGACACCAAGCTTGGTTTTTAGACTTCTCTGATGCCTGTTCTGATCTAGTGATGACATCTTGGGTGATCTAATCACAAGTGGACAGTTCTGAGGAGTTTTTCGTAATGGAGATAAACACATTGTTTTCATTCACAAAGTCACCAAACGCTAGTTCAGCTATTCCAAACCGGTTTTGGAGTTAATGTTCAACGCTCAACTCAGATCATTGTTATTGTTGTTGTTTTTAACTCCTGGTATGATCGGAAGCTGAGGAAAACAGTTCCATTAACCTGACGCGCATGTTTTTTGGAGTGTGGGAGGAAAACGGAGTACCCGGAGAAAACCCACACAGGCTCGGGGAGAACATGCAAACTCCACACAGGAAGGCTGGAGCTGGATTCGAATCCTGCACCTCAGCACTGTGAGGCCGACACACGAAACAGTCGACCACCGGCCGCCCCGCATTTCAATGTCATAATAAATAAACACATTAATAAATAAATAGCAAGGTACCTTTGGAATTTCTACTTTGTATTTTGCCACCTTTATATGCTAACTGAGCTGAGGTTGGTAACACCGAGCCAGAGCACAGACTTAAATTCAATTCAAAATCTGTTGGGTGATCTGAAGACGGGAAAACAGAGGTGTGCTTGTATTCTGATAGATTTGGAACATTATAGCGAGGAATTGTCGGGCAAACATAGACCAATTTATGCCAAAACATGCTATGCTGATGGGCTCCCACCCGAAAAGACTGAAATGAAAGGTGCTTTAACGAAACAATTAGACTTTGGATTCTTTTGAGTATTTTATCCACTCCCATTAAACTTCAGTTTGCTAGAATTGTTAAAGTCCATATTAAGGGTGGAAAAAGTTGACAAATTGTTCATCTTGTTCTCATTTTTTCACATCACAAATACCTGGCTTTTGTTAAAGGTACAGATACTGCAGAAACTGTATCTAGGTATTTTTGACAACAGCACACCTTTAAATTGGATCTTTTTTTTTTTTTTTTTTTAAAGTCACACCTGCATTCAGAGCTGTCAACATTGTTTGGATCACCCAAGATGTAACCTTTTGGCTAGCGACCCCGCATTCAATCTCGGCCAACCTAACAATACGGATACACTGTGACTAACGCAGCTATACACCATCTGTCACATAGAGAGGAAGCAAGTAGTGGAGCCAACTCACACTGACAATTCAGCAGCTGCTTCCCTTTTACCTATAATAAGAGAGGAGATGTGAGGAGGGCAGGAGGAAGAGGGCGGGAGAAGGTTGCTTCACACGTAGTCAAACTAAGGAGGTGTGAGTTGCTGTGGGATTGTAGGTGTCTCTACCTCTCTTGGACCTGATGCACAGCACAAACACCACCACCAGCACCGACACCAGGAGCAGACAGAAGCCTACAATAACGGCTTTCTTCCAGAGGGCCAGGCGCACTGCCGAGAGAGTACAAAGACGACATTGTTGGACAAATAACAAATGAGGTTTGTGGAATCAATCAAAAACAAAAGACGGCGCCCTGAATGTTCACCACTGATTATAATGAGCAAAGATCTTGCTGGCCCTGACAGAACACCACTGATTATAACGCACATGACCAAATATTGAACCAATGATTTTCAGTAATGATCATGCTGGAAATTGGAATAGTACAGTACAGTAATACAGTAGCTCTTCATTTTTTTTTTAATGGTGCTGAGGAGGTTCTAAATTTGTTTGTAGAATTAAAAACAAATTCAAGTAAGAACAGATGAATCTGAGATTGGTGTGTCAAGCGCTTAAAGTGCTTGATTCAAGCACAAATCTGTGAATGAGGACCACTGAGTCTTGTAATATGGCTCAACTCAATTCAAATTTATTTCAAGAAGATGAACAAAAATAAATAAAATACGACCAGTATGAGCGTACCACAATGCTGAAATTGTAATCCGCTTGATCACAGCGTGCATGACATCATTCGAATTGGTTGTTGCCTGCCGGAGCGCAAATTTGAATGCAGACGACTGCAATTTTAGTGTAATACTACAAAGGGTACAACGCACAAAAAGAAAAAGACGGTGGAAAGAGCAAATTAGGGAGACAATGGAGCTGTTTGGAACCAGCTGATTTAGAGACCCACGCAACAATAATGGCTAAAATGCTGTTAATAGTTAAAATTGAGTTCTCATGACGTAAAATTCATCCATCCATCAATTTCCTGATTCGCTTATCCTCAGAAGGGTCGCGGAGGGTGCTGGAGCCTATCCCAGCTGTCTTCGGGCAGTAGGTGGGGTACACCCAGAACTGGTTGACAGCCAATCGCAGGCCACACAGAGACGAACAACCATCCGCACTCACAACTCACATCAAGGGACAATTCAGAGTCTTCCATTATAACCTCCACGCATGTCTTTGGAATGTAAGAGGAAACCGGAGTAACCGGAGAAAACCCACACAGGCATGGGGAGAACATGCAAAGTCCACACAGGAAGGCTGGAGCTGGATTCGAACGCTGCACCTCTGCACTGTGCGGCCGATGCACTAACCACTCGACATCGGGTCGCCCAAGATTTTAAAGCAAGTACTAAAGGGTGGAATAGTGCAATTAAAGAGGAGGCTGCCGACTCATAATATAAATTTCAAACGAAAACCTTCTCTGCTGTCAATAACAGTATCTCCTGTAGCATTGAAAGGGATTTTATTTTTACCTACCACATGACTTGATAAAGTCATGTGACATTGATGACACTGATTTATTAGACAGCCTTTTTTCAAACCTTTCTTCATGTGTTAGGGGTCTCGGCTGAATTTGAGCCAATCTTCTTGTCTGACTTCACAACAACTAATGGGACAGTGCTTCCCAGTGTAGGTAAATAAATGTACCATATTTTCCATACTAAAAGGCACACTGGATTATGAGGCGCACCTTCAATGAATGGCCTATTTTGTAATTTTTTTTCATAGACAGTATTGGGCGGACCGCATTATATGATGCAATCTACAATGCACCCACTAGATAGAGCTATGCTCAAGGAAACGCCAACAGGACGATCAGATGTCAGAAAAATTTATTTCATTAAGCAGCGGAAACAGTTCACTTAACCAAAGGCAAGTTATAACATTGACTCGTTAACGTTGAACTCTCTTGCCGCTGCTCTATTTCAGTGTTCAACTGCGAAACCCGATCGCTTGAACTCTGCATTGTCAGCATGTCTCGAGCAAGGAGCCATTTTGGGGTCGAAATATCAAGGCACATCGGATTTTAAGGTGCGCTGTGAGCTTTTAAGAAAATGGAAGGCTTTTAGGTGCGCCTTTTAGTGCGGAAAATACGGTACTGAGAAAACGACTCGAGACTTTTTGAAGACAAATAAAACGGAACACCCTCCAATGGCCGGATGCTTTTCATTTACTGAAGACAAACAGGAATGCAACAAGAACACCAGACAAGCAAGTGAATGTAGTTTGAGCGCAAGCTAAGAATTATTACTGCTCAGCACATAGGCAAGCAACCATTCACACTCACATTCACACCTAAGGACAATTGAAAGTCTTCAATCAACGTGCGTGTTTTTGGAATGTGGTAGGCAGCCATGGTACCTGGTCAAAATCCATGCCGGCATGAGGAGACGAAGCAAACTTTACACAGAAAGACTAGAGTTCAGATTCCATCCCTCACCTTCACAACTGTGAGGCGGCTGTGCTAAACCTTTGCCCCACGTGTCGCCACAATGTTTATATGAGATTGTATGTGAATAAACATTCTCCTCACCTACTATGGTGACCGGTGCGCTGCGGACCACATTTTTGGCGTGATTGATGGCCTCACAGTAATAGGTGCCACTGTCATCTTTAGCCAGAGCTTGAATCTGGTAGTCGGTATTGTTCATGTCTGTGGTGGTGGTGAAGATCGGGCTTCTGTTGTCATCTCGATACCACTTGAAGGTGATCGGCGGGGTGCCTTTCACACCACAGATCAGGAACAGATGATCTCCCTCCGCAATTTCCGGCAAGACGGGGATGACTGTGAGCGTCGGATGAGATAGCGGCACTATGGAGGAAAAAGGCAGAGGTGGGCTGTTTGATGGGCTTGTGGGCAGGGATCTCACGGTCATTCAAGCGTGCCTTTTCAAAATTGAGCTGAAAAAAGATTCAGGGCAATCTATGGGTTCAAGCCTCACCACAGATTGATTACTTGATTGATTGGATATATTTGCCCATACAGTAACTTCCCGCCAAAGGGGCCACGCAGCAAATATTAGTGCATATCAATCCCCATTTGCCCAAAACATAGGATGCTGTAGGATTTTTTAAAATTCAGACACGTGGCTTCGGCCTGAGCACAAAAACAGCGAATACATGAGTTTTTCAGAGGATAATAGACATGCATAGTTCCCCACAAATGTATGTGAGGAGGCAAATTTGAAAATGCTGCAAATATGCAAGGTTCCACTGTATAGTAAATAAAAAAAAAACAGCAGTTCTTGCTCTGTGAAATATTTACCAACAACAATAGCTTCCAGTCTTTTGCTGAGCGGCGCGTCCTTCTGACTGTTCTTGGCCTCGCACATGAACTTGTTTATTTCGCCGGGCTGATGGATCGTGACGGTGAACAGAGCCTGTTCAAGTGGCATTTTTACAATGGCCATGCTCAGCTGGTCGTAGTCTTTCAGCAAAGTGTAGTTTATGGGCAGGCTGCCAAAGTCCGACTTACACAGGACCTTAAAGGGACGTCCCAGCACCGCGCTGCCAACCACTGAGATCTTTGGCGTTGACACAGTTACTAAAAGTGGGCAACCACAGCAAGAACAAACTTCAGTTAAAAAAAAAGAAAAACATGAAACCAATAAGACCTTTATAGATAGATAGCTAAACATGTATATACAGTATACATATTACACTACATTGTGTTATAAATTTGCTGTGCCTGGTTTGTGGTTGTGCTGGTGCCTATGCCAGCAGATTTTGGGTGACAGGCCTTGTGCACCACAGCGACCAGTTCATCCTGTATCGTATCGGATCAGAACTTATCGCATCGTTTCGTATCATATAATATGCTCTTGTTAAAAGAGTATGGGTTACACTCATAGTTTCTAAAGTGCACTCTAGTAATGTGGTACATTCAGAGAACACTGACAGGTTGGTTCTCGAAAGTTAAACCCAAAGTGATTCATATCCTGGCCAACGACTGAGTAAATAAAATTAGATATTTATTTTGTGTTTTGGTATTTCTTGGCTTAAAGTCACATGGGAAAGTGGCTAACTGCATTAGGATATTGTGTTAAGACAATATTTATACAATATTAAATATTTAGGTCATAAGAATAACATTTTGAGCAAAATGCTATAAATCAGGGTTGTCCATGCGTTTTCTTTGGAGTTCCGTATTCAGAAAATTTCAAAGAAAGCTAGAGCCACTTTGACATTCTTTAGTGTCATTAAAAATATGCGCAGCAATCACTATATATTATGCATGTACTCTGAAAAATCCGTTGTTCGGCTCCAGCACACCTGCAACCCTAGTAAGGATAATGTTTAGAATGGATGGATATACATTTACATCTAGTTTTTTTTTTTGCCTTGAATGGAGGGTCAAGACGTCGGGCATATAATTAATTTAATGTAATGAGGGCCAGCAAAACCCTTTGATTATCTTTTGTGATACATCATAAAAACTAAACTAAATAAACTTGACTTGAATTAAAAAAAAAATTTTACTCATGTAGTTGATAAAGCAAAAACTCAAGGACTTTTCAGGATTTGGAGTGTTACTGCACAGCACTAGTATTTATCTGTCACTTTTCTGAGCAGTGGCAGAATCGCATCTGCGCATTCAAAACCAAACCAGAGCAATCTGAACTAAGCAGTCCTTAACACAGCAGACACTTGAGCAAACAATTCTGAGACGCGTCTTACCGAATGATTTTTGATTGATGGAAAACAAGTACGTGAGAGATGAGAACACTTTTTTTTTCTCTTCTCCTGCTTGACAATGTAGGCACTTGACATGGGCGATGCCATTTGTTTTATTTAGTACATGTCGCTGGCTGCTAAAAATGGATTGTGGGCTCCAAATGGCCAGAGTCTGGACACCCCTGATCTAAATGTATATTTGATTAAATTGCAACTGGGCAAATACCACAATTCTGGAAAATTGTGGAAGAAATCGTTTCCCAGAAATTATCCAATAGGAATTTAAATCAGTTTCAGGATATTGCAGATGAAACTGCAAATGTGTTCTGATATTTTATGGGGGGGATTAATTGGCTGCCAGGACTGCCAAAATACTGATCTTTGTATGTTGCATTGTAGAATGACACCACTGCAAACTACAACCACAATAATAATATTGTTGTGAAATGAGCTCTCTGACAGTGTCATTCAATGGTAACTTTTTTTTTAAGGCAGAATTTGTGATACAGCTTTGGATTGTGTCTTAATAGATTGTGTACCTGATTATGTGAAGTGCTGTCATATACTGTGAAAGAAGCATGCAGGCTCACCTTTAGGACGGACCGTCAACGGTCTGCTGTATTTCCTAATGCCCTTGGCTTGAGCGATGCAGGTGTAGTTGAAATCGTAGACTGGAGCTTTGCCAGAAAACACGCCAGAGCTCTTCGGGATCAAGAGGCTCTCTGGTGGATCCAAACTATATGTCAACTGGTCCCTGCGGATCCTCTCTGAAGCAAAAGTGTCACTTTTGCAGCTCAGAGTCATATACTCCTTTTGAAAGACTTCGCTTGGAGACATGGTGAGAGTAGGCACTGAAAACAGTTCTGTGGATACAATCAAAAACATCAGCCATTAACAACCTGCATTTGCAATAGCACTTGTTTTCATTGAGGTTGAGGGTGAGATGAAGCCTATCTCAGCTACGTTTGGGCGGAAGGCAGAGTACCAGCCAGTTGCAGGACACAAAAAACAACAAAAAAACCAGCAAAAAACAAACAAACAAACGAACAAAAAAATAAAATATGCTCACATTGACCTATGAATAATTTGGAGCAAATTTGGTGTTCAAACTATGGCTTGGGGGCCATTTCCAGCACGCTGTTCTTTTTTCAGAGGCCCGCGGAATTTACTAAAATGAATAATTGACGTGGCCTGTGTCATTTGCCAGCATTGTACTATTAACAAATTCCGCTTGCAATGAAGTTGGGATGTTGTGTAAAATGTCCCTCCCAAAAAGGAAAATGACTTGCAAATCATTTTCAACCTATATTCACTTCAAAGTCAAGATAGTTCATGTTCAAACTGATTAATCCACCTCTCTCTCTCTCTCTCTCTCTCTCTCTCTCTCTCTCTCTCTATTCACACAAACCCAATTCCAATTAATTTGGGGCGTGTTAAACATAAATCAAAACAGAATAGAATGATTTGTAAATAATATTCAACCTATATTTAATTCAATACACTAGAAAGACAAGATATTTGAAGTTCAAACTGACAAACGTTAGTGGGTTTTTTTTTTTGTTTTTTTTTTTTGCACATACCATTAACTTTGAATTTTATGTCTACAAGATGTTCCAAAACAGCTGGGAAAGGTGGCAAAAAAGACTGAGAAAGTTGAGGAAAGCTCATCAAACACCTGCATGGAATATGCCACAGGTGAACAGGGTAACTGGGAACAGGTGGTTGCCATGATTGGTATAAATGGGGGCGAGAGTTCCCTCTTTATGAACAAGTGCGTGAGTCAAACAGTTTAAGGACAATCTTCCACAAAGTACAAATTGCAAAGAATTTAGGGACTTCATCATCCTCGGTCCATAATATCATCAATAGGTTCCGAGAATTTGGAGAAATCACTGCACGTAAACGGCAAGGCTGAAAACCAACACTGAATACCCGTGACCTTCGATCCCTCAGTCGGCACTGCACAAAAACCGACATCACTGTGTAAAGGATATCACCACGTGGGCTCTCACGAATACTTCATAAAACCAATGTCGGTAAATATAGTTTGGCGCTACATCCGTAAGTGCAACTTAAAACTCTACTATGCAACGCAAAAGATATTTTTCAACAACAACCAGAAATGCTGCCAGCTTCTCTCAGCCCAAACTCATCTAAATGCAAAGAAGACAAGTGTCCTGAGGTTTGACGAGTTCAGATTTCAAATTGTTTTTGAAATTGTGGTCGGCGTGTATCCTGGAAAAGAACCATCTCAACTGTGATGTACATTAAGTGTAAAAGCCAGCATCTGTGATGGTATGGGGCTGCGTTAGTGCCAATGGCATGGCTAACTTACACATCTGAGATGGTGCAATTAATGCTGAAAGGTACATACGGGTTTTGGAGAAACATCTGCTCCCATACAAGCTACGTCTTTTTCACGGATGCCCCTGCTTATTTCATCAAGACTATGGAAAACCACATTCTGCACGTGTTACAACAGCATGGCTTCGTAGTAAAAGAGTGCAGGTACGAGACTGCGCTGCCTCCAGTCCAGACCTATCTCACATTGAAAATGTGTGGTGCATTATAAAGCGTAAAATAAGACAACGGAGACCCTGAACTGTCAAACAATCTGGCTCTTGAAATCCTATAATTTTGCTGTATGTGTCTCTTGGATGAAAAAGTTTGGACACATCTGATTTCAAGTCTTCAATTTACCCTTTTGGAGAAAATGCATGCAAGCATGGGGACAACATGCAAACTCCAGAGCCAGGATTCATACCGCTCAGCTTTTGACTGTGACACAGATGTTTTAACCCAGGGGTGAGCAATTAATTTTGCAAAGGGGCCAAATGAAAAACTAGGACACTTGCTAAAGGCCAAGCCAACATGCGAACATCAATTTTGTCTATATTATTTTTGAGTGAAAAAACGTTTATTGTCTCGTTTCTATAAATGGTGTGTGTGTGTGTGTTTATGTGTAGATGTGGTACGTATGCATTGTTATAATTGAAAAATACACATTTTACATCCATTTATAAACAGTCATTAAAATTACACCTTCAACTGTAAAAATGTTTTAAAATACATTTAATGTGAGCCATTCCGAGTTAGGACTCCCAAATATATGCACCTATAGTAGATAAGTGGGAAGAGTGATTTTATTGACAGTGATATATAATGATAAAGTGATGATTTATAATACAGCCAATTCATACAGTGTATAAAACCGTAGATTTGCGTACAGCATGATCAGGACAAATACTCTCGGCCCTCTTCCCTCCACTGTACAGGAAATAAATCATTGGGAACACTCCAGACACAACTTGTAGCGATTGCTTGCTACCTTGCTCGAATTCACGGTCACTGTGAGGGCCGGTTAGAGGCTGCGGGTGGGCTGGATGCAGCCCCTCCTTGGTCATACTTTTACCAGGCCCGTTCTAACCACTACATCAATGATGTCATACTGTGAATTCTAAACCACCGCTATCAAAGTCAAGGCCTGGGGGCCAGATCTGGCCCGCGACATCATTTTATGTGGTCCGCAAAAGCAAATCAAGCATGTCAAGTTCCATGATGCTTGCTAAAGTCTGAACCAAAATTTCAAATTGTCATATGTAATCCACAATAACAGTCATTATTCTTGACTTCTGATTTTAAAACTAGTTGTCCATCCATTTGTTGTGCGCTGTGTATGTAATATGTGGAGATGATTAAACATTTATAATGGTTTCCCAATATTTATAACGGCCCTCCAAGTCAAACCGTAACTACAATGTGGCCCGCGACAAAAATGAGTTTGACACCCCTGTTCTAAACCATAAGATGCACAACTGTACAACACACGGTACTTACCAGTCACCAAAATCTTTTTCGTATCCACCTTCACAACATTTCCCATCTCCAGTCTGCACTCGAACTCCTCGGAGTCCTTGGCCAATGCAATCATGCTGTGGTTGACATTAGTGTCCCCCCTGCTGAGAAGCTGTGTCCCACGGCTCAGGTAGAGGTGAACGTTTCCATGCATGTCGGCCATGAGGCTTCTCACGGTACACATAATGTCAAGTCTGTCTCCTTCGTAGATATTGCTATAAGGGAAAATCTCCAAAACTGGTGTAATGGAAAGCTCTGTGGAAACAAGACCGACCACTAAGAAGAAAACCTTGACGGTTGGAAAAGTGAATGAATTACAATGTTTCCAGTACCTTTGACCGAAACGGTGACAGAGTTGCTTTTGTCAGACCTGAAGAAGAATGGTGTCACCAGGACGGTGTAGGAACAGTTCATCTTGTGGATGCCAACATCATTGAAGCGAAGCTTGACTTCGGACTGGTTGGAGTTGACCCTGTCCTCTAGGATCTCCTTCGAGTCATCATAGAAGTAGAAAATGATAGACCCTGTTTCTCCCGGCGCTGTGCACCTGGCTGTTAGCTCTTCCCCTTCACTGACAACAGCATTGTTCAAATGAAGCAGGGGTGTAGACAAACCTGCAATGTGAGCAAAGATACCCAGCGGTGTTTAGATATTTTATTCAGTGGTGGCTTACTGTACTGAAGTACAGTTACAAACATTTTATTTATTTGTTTATTTATTTATTTGTTTATTTTGTTTTATTTAATTTTATTTGACATATTTATATATTTATGTCTTATGAAATTTTAACGTAAATTTTAGCAGTGTGTGTTCAATGCACCACATGTTTGCACTGTGGTTGAGAGAGGAAAGTAATTTCATCTGTGCTGGATGTTACACATAGAGCATATTTAACAATAAAGCTGACTTGACTTGAAACAGATGATTTGATACGTATCTCGATACTTGGGTGGGGGGGGCGATATGATTCAAGGACGGTTGGGGAACGATTCGATTCGGTGGGACTACGATTCAAAGCGATTTTTTACGGCTCATTTTTAGGGGCTATGACGCAATGAGTGTGCTTGCATCTTTTAAATATAAAGTTCAAATCAATCTTTGGTTACATCCCGAATACTGTACACGACAGAATGATGGATCGAGTCAGCTCCTGTTGAGATTTTGATTGACTAATTGTGATCATGGGGATTTCTAAGAAGTAAAAAACAGGAACAGTGATGACTTGGAAGAACGTGAAGCGGGGAATTTTAATGACAATGAGCCAATAGATTTGAAGATATTCCCGATCATTGAATACGAATGAGAATTGTTTGACGTTATCTTGTGGCTGCCTACGCGTCTGGAGTACAAAAAATTTCTCTCTCATCTGAAAAAAATACAAACATTTTTTGGGGGTGAAGTGGCATATTTTTGGGGTGGTTTTTATGTTATACTTAAGCTCCACCTGTATCTGTGCTTCTACTTGAGTGTAAAGTTGGAATACTTCATCAACCTCTGATTTCATTTAGGAAACCCAATGGTGGGGTACATTAGTAATGGAGTGATGCATAAAGTATATTCAATTATGATGGAAGCGACGCAACAGTGCACGGTGTGGCACCTGCTTCCCGCCGTAGCTGCAGGCAGAGCTACGAGGAATGCACCATGGTGAGTCGCATGTCGTCCGGATCAATTTACAGTTTTACATTAATATATCATTTTGTTTTTCTTCCATTATTGTGTAATGTGTTGAAATATTGTAGATTGTTGGGTACATTCTGGATTCGCAGGCAGCCAATCAGCCATTGGTGGATGGAGGCAAACAAGCAATCTCACATTCACACAATTCAGTCTTAGAAAATCTAAGACACACGTTTTTAGAATGTGGGAGGAAGCTGTGGGAAGATGAGAGAAACCCCCACCCCACCCCCGACTCTGAAACAATACCCAATGAGGCAAGTTCATGTTTACACACGAACGGCTGCTTTGCTTTAAAGCTCTACTAACACATATCGGAAAGAAAGAAAAATTGCCCCGGATAAAAATGAGACGAGAAAAAAAAAAAAAAAAAAGCACAGTTGTTAGTGTCTAGACGCACTTACCCGTGACTGTGAGTTTCTTGGCCTCGCTGGTCACCTTCCTGCCTTCGATGTTGAGCTTACACTTGTACTTGCCCGTGTTGGACACTCGGGCGTCAGGAAGACGGTACAGGAGGTCGCTGGAGCTGCTGGTAGTCTTTGTGTACACAGTGACGCCGTCCTTGTAGATTGTGTACTCGCGACTCAGTGGCCCTGCGCCTGAGCTGCTGACCAACGCCTCACAGCGCACAGTCACATTGGTGCCCCGCATCACGTTGTCCCCGGGCTCAAGTGAGATGCTGATGTCCCTTATAGTGAACACTGTAGGGTGGGGTTCAAAAACATGCGTGCGGTTATGATTTACAAAGGGATCATATCAAAGAAATTTCAATTGTTCATCCATCCATCCATTTTCTGATCCACTTAATCCTCACAAGAGTCACGGGGGGTGCCGGGGACACCCTGAACCGGTTGCCAGCCAATCGCAGGACATACATAGACAAAAAAACCATCCGCGCTCACAATCGCACCTAGGGACAATTTCGAGTGTTCAATCAGCCTGCCATGCATGTTTTTGGAATGTGGGAGGAAATCGGAGGACCCGGACAAAACCCACGCAGGCCCGGGGAGAACATGCAAACTCCACACAGGGAGGCCGCAGCTGGAATTGAACCCGGTACCTCTGCACTCTCAGGTCAACGCGCTAACCACTGGATCACTGAGCCACCAAATTTCAATTGTGTTCTTAATAATATCATTCAGAATGTTTAATGAATCAATATTTACGGCTAGTAAATTTGTATTTGCTTCCTTCTGTGTGTAAATGGCAAGAAAGTTGCAAAAAACGTTTGGTTAGCGATATAAAAAGATTTGCTGTTTACAAACTTTTCAGATCAGAGATTTAGAAAACGCAATCTTTTGCACGCTTCTAAATGATCTTGGTAATTTGGGGCATCATTTCGACCAGAGCATTGTCCTAAACTTGAAATTTCGAGTCATAGCTGTGTTGCAAAAGGCTATGAATTTATCAAAAATGTCAAATAAAAACAAAAACACGTGCAATGATGGAATAATTTTCACTAACTGTAAGTTTGTAGTTTCTTTCTTTAGTTCCGGTTGAAGATGCCCCTTTGAACCAATACAAATTTCAGGGGAAATGAGCGCATTTTAATTTGGGGCTTTTCGTGATTTATTTGGACTGTTCTTTTGCCAAGGTCAAATATTGCTCTAACAAATTCAACACTCAAGTGTAAAAACAAGTTTGTGTTAAGGATTTTAATCCACACAGGGTCAACATTATCACACAGGCTAATATTTACTGTGTACTGTATATATACAAGTGGTGGTGACTTATCAAGATTGTCTTCATTGATTTGACAAGGCCAAGCTCAATTAACCATTTTTTTTGAACGGTATCACATCGAATTGTTTGACAGCACTCACCAGCTTGACCAATATTCAGAACAATGGAAAAGCCCAAGAAACTCAGGAAGCACTCCAATGGAGAATGTACTCACGTGGGCTAAAGTCCTTTGGATTTATTTCTAAACAATGTGAGGGTAATTGGTCAGGATGTCCAGAAAAAAGCTAGGAGCCTCGAAGAAGACGAGTGTTACTGCCCTCGGTGAGTGGAGCTTTACATCACCGTGAGTGAGCACGTGCCGACCACAAAAGAAACGCTGCTCTGAAATTGAAACCGTCAAGCTCGACGGAAATTGCAGCAGCCGTCATGAACAAGTTGGGCCAAAACCCGAAGATGAGCTAAATGGGCTAAACTCTCTTTTGAGAAGTCAAGGTGTAGCAACTGTCACGCATGGAAGAGGTAGGCTGTTTTGCTGCCGGTGGTGCTGATACATTGCTCACTGCAGATGCAGTGATGAAGAATAAGAAGAACCTCCAAATTTTTCAAATTCACCTCAAGCCGAACCTTGGACACAACTGTTGATGTTACGACGTGACAATGATCCAAAATCACATGGCCGTACTAAAGTCCTGATCTCAACCCTATTGAACATTTCTAGACTACGGTTAAAAGCCAAGTCTGTGCCAGAAACCAAACCAATTTCAATGAAGCCAACACTTCCAAATCTTTCCAAGCTAGCACACCGAGCTAAAGTACTTCCTGGTACTGTTAATGTGAACGCCTACCAGTTTGATTCTTTCTTCTGAAATAACAAATCTGCTCCAATGACCTTGAATAATGTTATTAAAAATGATATTCATGTGAAGAAAGTGAACATGTTAACGACTTCTTACAATAAAGACATGCAACACTTTATTTCTAGAAATCTCTGGCAGGGATTACATTTTCAGATGTTCACGTCTACAATATTCCTAAAAAATAATGTCCCACCACTGATGAGCTACTTTTTTTTAGTACAACAGGCCCATAGTCTACTTGAGGTGCTCAGGCTGCCTGATGTCCGCAGGCATCATGTTGGTGAGCCCTGCTATAGATTCACTACACAAAGAGTGAAATATTTCATGAGTGGAAAAAAAAATTCAAATATTATACCTAACAGCTATTGAAAATTAACAATTCACCATCTCAAGAAATATGACTGTTGTGGAAGGAACAATCAACAAATTCACCTCAAACTGAACTTTGGACATAACTGTTGATGTTACAACATGACAATGATCCAAAATCAAAATGCATTGAAATTGGTTGGCTTTCTGGCACAGACTTGGCTTTTAAGCGTAGTAAATATTAATATTAATATTAAATATTCAACCAATCAAATATATCCATCCATCCATTTTCTAATCTGCTTATCCTCACAAGCCTATCCCAGCTGTCTTCGGGAAGTAGGTGGGGTACACGCTGAACTGGGTGTCAGCCAATCGCAGGGTACACAGAGACGAACAACCTTTTGCGCACATAATCACACCTAGGAAGTGTTCCATTAACCTGCCACGCATGTTTTCCGAATGTAGGAGAAAACCGGAATACCTGGAGAAAACCCACGCAGGCATAAGGAGAACATTCAAACTCCACACCGGAAGGCGGGAGCTGCATTCAGTCTTCTGCACCACACCTTAGAGAGAGAGAGAAATCAAACAAAAATGGTAGGAATTGGCCTGAAAAGTATTTTCCTATATGTTAATTTCAATATAAATTTCACTTTGGAAATTGAATGACTGAAACAGCTGTTTTTAAAATTCATCAAGATGTACTATGCGTCATTTTGAGCCAAACAGCAACAGCTCACAACCGTCAATCCCTCATATGACGGAGTTTGAACAACAACAGCAAGATCAAAATACTCGACTCCACCAACAGGTCGCTCTGCTCACAGTCTGTCGGAGCGGAACGACGCTGCCTATGACCGAGCATCATTCACAACTCGTCCTGATGAAAGCTGGCATGCAAGGAGCACGCCACCTGATGAGGACCGAGTCAAACGTTCCATCGTTGAGTGAGCAAAGCGTGTGACAATGCCGGCTGACACGTTCCCAGAGACTGTTCTGATCAACTTTTTCCACCGGGGCCGACAATAAACCCAAAGCTGCGATAAAGTTTTCCACTAACTCACATTGAAGCTTTAGTGGCCCTGTGGATGACCACACAACTCATTGTCATGTACAGTAGACCCCCACCCCCACTCACCAAGTAAAAGGTGCCATAACTGTAGCCTTTGCTTGAAATTGTAACACAAACTATAACCCACTGAATTTTTTTTTTTTTAAACCTTGGGGTCAATAATATGGCAGCAATGTAAATCTCTAGCAAGTGGTTGTGATGAAAGTGTTTGCCCGACATTGTGCGTCAGATTCTTTATATTGGTTTGTCTAAAAAGGCCATGAAAACACCGACCTCTCCGCCCGCCCCCGTACGACCACAAGACCGATTCGCAGATCACACTGATAGAAAGAAATCTATCGTTGAAGTAAAAAAAACAAAACAAAATGTAGCCGCATCTCCCAATGTAATGTACTTACTGGACTGTGCGCCGGCCCCTCTCCATGGATGGAGGTCTTGGAACAAGAATAAAAAGCACCTGATTAGAAATCAGTCAATGAATTCACTCCTCCAAGAAGAATTCCAAAGAGATAACACAAGCTTACAGTTGGATACGAGCGTGCAGGTTAACAGAAGCAGAAAGCGGCCCATGGCGTCTGAGGAGTTCTTCAGTGATCCTGCTCTGGCCGATGGTCCTGGACATTAATGGCCTTGGATGGGTGCTGGCATGTGGTTGGTGGGCGTGGTGGCACGAAGGTGGCGCTCTACCTCATCCAACAGCGGTTATCGTCCACAGCAGCCAGCGGCTTGGCTTAATTTGACAGGAAGCCAGTGTTGTTTCCTCAGGATGTCCACGCTGGCTGTGCTGCTGTGGAATGTTCCCTGGACCTGTTCATAGATGTGTGTGTGTGTGTGTGTGTGTGTGTGTGTGTGTGTGTGTGTGTGTCTGTGTGTGTGTGTGTGTGTGTAGAAAGACAGTCATAATAATGTTGGACCATTTTAAATGCAGGAGTCAGGCCTTTGACCTGTTTGATTAGCTGCGAGGTTTGGAGCAAGTAAAAAGGACAACAGAAGGCCACTCCTAGAAGTCACTTTATGAACGACTGAACTTTCTTACTGGCATAAATCTGAGCACAGACAAGTGGCCAAGACCGTAGTCCGATCTTGGATTCCGGGAGCGATGCATCCTTTCTCTCCCACCTTTGAGGAAGGCACGAAGATCTGAGTTTAAGCCCTTAGAACAATGGTTCTTATTTTTCTGGTTCTGCCATTATTGTGGTTGAGAGAGGAAAGTAATTTCATCTGTGCTGTATGTTGCGCATAGAACATATTTGACAATAAAAATTGACTTGACTTGACTTAACCTTGTTAGAGGTACTGAACCCAACCAGTTCATAGGCACATTCACCGAACCCTTCATTACTGAAAAATAAAAATATGATTTTTTTTTTTTTTACAAATTCAAGACATATAAACAGAAAAAAGTAAACACAATTAGTATACATATAAGTATAAATGTTATAATTGTGCACAAAATGAACCAGCCAGTGATGTCATAACTAATTGACACATTGAGTCAGGTGTGTCGTATCCTCCATGGCAGAGGCTCTGTCGAACCCCTGAGACTGATTCACCGAACCCCTGGGATTCAATCGAACCCAGGTTAAGAACCACTGCCTTAGAATGTTTGGACTGGCATTTGGTAGTCACTTGAATTCATGCAAGTTTGACATATTTCGACTGATTTGATTTGCATCATTTCCAAAGTGATCTTTCTTTTTTAAATGATAAAACAAAGTTCAAAGTGATGCCAGGGGCGGGTTGGCCATCGGTAATTTCGGGAAAATATTCCCCAACGGCCGGTCTACTTATAGGTCGGTCCTAGGCATCATGGGCACCCAGGGGTACCATCCCCCACATTTAAGATTATTTTGGGGCATGTTACTGTGGCACCCCGCCGTTTTCGGCGCATCAATGTCAACTTTTCAACATACCCCCGTCGCCGATAATTTTTCGGCAAGTTACAGTTGCCGTCAATGCATATTCCCAGCCCGAATTTTATTCCTAGGACGCCCCTGCTCGACGCGTTTGTTATTGAAAGGAAGTATCCCACCCACACACTGCTCCGTTAACTACAGTATAGATAATAAGTGGTTCAATTATACTAAATCCTTTTTTTACATCGTTTTATTGCTCCCAACAAAACATTTGATCAAATGCGTCTTCTTATCATGCATATCCTCTTTTTAGAATCACAGTGAATGCTTTGCCTGTGTCCTTTTCCACTCTTTTGGGATAACTGGCACTTACAAAACCTTCGGATTTTTGGCTTGCAACTCCACACATTTCCAAGCTCTCCCCACAGTTTATGAAGATGCATTTCCAACAATGTGAAATCTGCCTTGCACAATGAATATGAACGTTAATGTAAAATCGCAACATTTTGGGGTGAAATGAAAACGTCTCAAAGCCACTTTATGGGCTCTTGCAGTTCTGCCTAAATGTTTGCAGTCTTTACAAAGTGACGGACTCCATAGGAGTGGTCCGCAAAGGTTTCTTGTCAAGCATCTGTAGGTCAGAGGATTTATTTCAAGTGTTCAAGCTCAATCTAAAACTTTCAGTTCATGTTGCCATGGATGACGGCAATTCAATCCATTATGAATGAGAATGTCAAAAACACGATGAACAATGTGGCTGAGCTCTAACGTATTTGTCCCAAGTGTCAAATTCAATGGACGACAGCAGTGATGTATTTTCTTCATCATAAAATGTTGAACATTTTAGAAATGGGACTCATACATACTTCTCAGCTACAACTTCTTGAGAGCTTGCAGAGCACTTAAGATCGGTATCAAATGATTTGCCTTTACAAAAGAAGTCATGCTAATCAAAGTGTCAAAGAGGTATTCACTCATTGTTTTGTTATGGTTGTGGTTTGTTGTGGTGTACAACTTTATTGCCCCATAAGGTACTGTGAAAAAACTATTTATCCTCTTCTCAAATTCCATTTTTCTTGCCTAGTTTCCCCTAATTTAAGATCATCAAACAAATTAAAATGCCGAAAAAATGAAAACCTAAGTAAAAATTAACTACAGTATTTCAACTGTTGTTTTATTTGATAAGGGCAAAAAAAAAAATGTTCACAGCTACCTGGCCCTGTGTAAAAAGTACTTGCCCCTTAACCCTTTCATACCCCTTAACCCTTTCATGCCCCCTGTAACCTGATAACATGATAAGCTGTCCACTGTAGTAACCGCTGTCCCTGAAAGGGTGAAATTACCGCTTGGACTTCAACAGTAAGAACTGAAATCATACGCTTTCTAAAACTGGCAATTAGTCTTTCACATCTCTGTGGAGATATTTTGGCCCACTCTTCCTTGCAGAATTGCTTTAATTCGGCGACAGTGGAGGATTTCCTATCATGAACGGCCTTTTTAGGTTCATTTGATTAGGCCACTCCAAAACCATCTTTTTTTTTTTTTTTTGGGGAGGTTTTCATAAGTTGACTTGACTGAGGTTTTGTTTTGGATCGTTGTCCTGTTGCAGAACCCAAGTGCGTGTCATCTTGAAGTCACAAACCGATGGTGGGGAATGCTCAAGATTTTCTGGCAAAGAGCAAAGGTCATGGTTCCATCATGCGCACCAAGTCCCACAGGTCCTGCATGTTCTCTGAATTCGTGGAAACTGGCTCTCATTACAGTTTGCTGGAATCCTCAAGCTTTAGGAATGACTTTCGAACCCTTTCCAGAACGACGGATATCTATTACTTGATTTCTCATCTGTTCATGAATTTTGGTTTAATTAGTTTTGTTTTAGTTTTTGAGATCTTTTGGCTGACTCGATTTTGTCAAAAAAGGTTCTATTGAGGTCATTTGTTGATTAAACACGTTTGGAGGCAACCAGGGTCAGTGAAAATGAACTCAACTTTCTCCAAAGATGTCATTACCCTCGGTTAATTCGTGATTAACAAGGTGCGCGTTTACATTTAGATGATGATCTTAAACATTAAAGTGGGGAAACTGTGCAATAAAATTGGAATTTGACAAAAGGACACATTGTTTTCCAGGGCGCTGTACTGAAAAAAGCCGTTCCTAATATTTGGAACTCTCGTATAACTGAGGGTAACCAATTATTAGGCACCGCTCTCATTATGAGGTGACATCACTGAAAAACATAACACGTTACAGTTAAATGATAGTGTCATTTAAAACTGAGCTTTATCTGAGCAGAGCTGCAACTTTTAGTTCCTGGCATTCTTATTCTCATTATTATTACACGATGTAAGTGGTTGTAATGTGGGTGGTTGGTGTATACCACAGATGTCAAACTCAAGGCCCGGGGGCCAGATTTGGCTCACCACATCATTTTATGTGGCCCGCGAAAGCAAATCAAAGATGTCAACTTTTATGATGCTTGCTAAAATCTCGACCAAAATTTTAAATTCTTATTTGTAATAAGAGTGATACTGTAAGCATTTTCTTGTTTACAAATCCCTCATTTCAGTAACTTAAACAATAGTTGAATAAACAGTTATTCTTGACTTCATTATATAGTTTCCGTCATAACGGCCCTCGAAGGGAAACTGCAACTAAAATCTGGCCCGCGAAAAGAAGAGTTTGACACCCCTGGTGTATACTGTATAAAACGTTTTTTTTTCCTCCAAAGTTTTGAAATGTGATTGTTTACATGCAGAAAAATCATTTTGTGCAGTCAACGAGAGAGCAACATCCCCTGTTGTATTTGGTTTATTTCAGACTCTGTTTCATAAACCAGATAACAACATAGGCAGAAGTCACAGAGACAAACCTGATTGTTTTCAAGTGTTCCTTTCACACTAGTTTAAGTCTCTTGCTTTCTGGACTAAAATCTTAAAACTCGATGCAAGGACAATGCGAGCAAAGGTCCCGTTGCCAAAAAACGGTGGCTGAGTGTGTCTGTGTGTGTGTGAAAGAGAGAGAGCGAGAGAAGGGGACACTGAAGCGCAGAGAGGAAGCGCTCATTGGCTGATACTATCTTTTATACCCTGTCGTCCACGGGTTCATTCCTTCTCAGGCTAAAGCAAAGCTTGGCGTGTCTGGTGTGAAGGGTTGAAGATGGAATTGGAAGGAATAGGAGGGGCATCCATTTTGAAGTGGTGTGTGTGTGTGTGTGTGTGTGTGTGTGTATGTGTGTGTGTGTGTGTGTGTGTTTGCGCGCGCGTGTGCGTGACAGTGTATGAAACTAAGGCTTTCACATTTCTTTTCCATCTACCTCAGCCAGACCAAGGCACACAAAATACAAACGGGATCAAAACAGCATTGCAAAACAAAGAGAAAAAGGATCAAATAAAGTAAAAACTAAAGCAAAGTTGAAGCCCCCCCCGAAGAGGCACAATGTTGGTCATCCTTTGGATACCAAACGTGTGTGCTCTTCAGTCATGAGGATTTTGAGGTACCTGAGTGAGGTTTGGGAATTAAACCTGAACATGAGACTTATCTTCATTATCAAGAAAACACTGGGTTAAAAAAAAAAAAAAAAAAAGTCCAAAGCGCAGAGCGGAGGCGACTACATGACAAGAGTATGTAGCACTCAGAGTACACTAGTAGCCTAATGAGCATGTCGAGGGCTTTCTGAACCTCTTTCAATTTAATTTTTGGTTATTAGGTGGAGCTTTGACTCATCATTCGGGCAACGAGGGTTTACCCTGATTATTTTGAGCATGAAACAACTTGTACAGAAGCAAAGAGAACCATCCCATTTTTTCTAAAATATGATTGGCATACTGAGGGCGGACAACTCAGGATGAGGGCTTCTTACGGGCATTACTTTTTGTGCAAAGCTGGGGGGGGGGGGGTGTGCATCTGCCAGTGGAACACGTGTACGCGCGCGCACACACATGCAAACGTAGTAGATGTGGCTCACTGATGAGTGGGACAAAAATGAGTTCATCATCTCCATCCTTCCAAGTGTTGAGGAAGGACTCGGGAGTCCACGTGCGGGGTCCTCAGTGTGACCCCCTCCACCTTGAGGTGGCGTTTCAAAGGTCATTCAGGTAGTGAAGCTCGATGCCAAGCCAGAAAGAGCTCCAGTGATCAGCGGGTACCGCTTCTTTAAAATACAACCTCTCTTCATCTCTATTTAAATATACACACTCCTCAGCATTGCCAAGTCTACAATCATAAGCTTTATAACAAGAATAAACAAGGATCAGGATAATTATTATCGTCGTAATAATAATAGATGTTTGTCAGCAGCCAACAGTGGAACATTCGTGGGGGGGGGGGGGGATTGCATATGTACAACACCATGTACACCCAGGATCAAGTTCTCTCAAGTCATAGTTGGGCGGGATTTTTGGTAGTGAAAGTGGGCGTGGGAGCGGCTCGGGTGTGCTGGAGACGAACGCCGGCGTGTTATCTGAGCCTCTTCTCAGCGGAGTAGATGGACATGTAGTAATCATTGCTACCCACTGCCAGGTGGGGCTGAAGGGAGACAAAGGAAAAGGAGACAACCTCGTGTCACTGTACTGCCTTTACAGCGCTCGACATCGTCACATGACACCAGGTGTGAATTTTGCCGATCACTTCCTTCTTGGCGAAGAGCAAGTTGCGCAAGAACTAAAACTATCACCTGAAATATTAGGCAAGTTCATTCAAAAGTTGACAGGAATGTCAAATGAAGGTCACATGTGAAGGTCACGATCGTGTAGTTGAGGGTCTTCCTGAAATTTCACTTGAAAGCCTTGTGTGAGTGGATATAGAAAGTCTGTTCAAATGTCAAGTTTTAGTGATCGTTTCAAAAGTTTTGCCACCATTCATGTGACCTATAACCCGTAAAACTGTCATATCAAAACAGAGAACTGTTTTTTCGAGTTAAAAAAATAAACAAACAAAAAAAAACCTCAGCTATGGTGGCACAAGTGCGTATCCCCTTTTAACTGGGGACGTGGGTGTTCAGAATGAACCAATCACATTCAAACTGAAGGTAAGCAGGAGTTGGCACGCCCCTGAGAACATTTAAAGTGCCTTTGATTATCCCGCCCTCTCCCGCAAAAATAAATAAATAAATAAATAAATAAATATAAGTTTTAGATGTTTTAGTGGGCTTTTCCTGACATTTTCATTTTTCAAGCAGAAGCGTTTGAGTTCTGTGCTAACACTGTATTTGGGACTATTCATAAATCCCTCCCTCCATCTTGTCTAAGGTCCGAGTTCCATCTGAAGAAACACTGCCTCAAAGCATGATGCCACAACCACCGTGCTTTCGTGTGGGTTTGGTGTTCTTTTGGAAATGAGCAGTGTGATGTTTCCGAAAAACATACCGTTTGGAAAGGAGATTTGGTTATTGTCTGACATTTTTTATAATGTAGTTATTTTTAGAAATTTTGCCCATAAAACCAAAAAGATAAGCAAGGAGCAAACATAATATTGCTCATCACCAAAAGAATATGATGCGTACACTGGGGCGTGGTGGCAGCATCATGCTTATCCTTCAGCTGGAAATTTGTCCTCAGGCAAGACGGAGGCAACAGTTGGGAATAGAAGTCAATGTGAGCACAAAACCTTCAAGGCTTCTGCTTGGAAGTGAAAATGATGTCAGAAAAAGCCTCCTAAAACACCAGAAATGTATTTAGGGTTGATCGTTGGCACTGTGAACAGTGGTGGGTGTGAGCTGAATTCTGAAGTCAGCCACATTCATGTTATGAGAGGATGTGCACAATTGCACAACCACATTATTTCAGTCGTTCATTTTTACTTGAGTTGGACAGATGATAGGCCAGATTCCTGGTGGAAAAAGATCTGTCTTTTTTTGTATCACAAAACCTGACATTTAAGCAGGGGGTATGTCAACTTTTTCTACCCACTGCACCATGTGCTGTCTCAATGTTTGCCTGAAGACCGAGTCAGAGAGAGACGGAGTTCTGTTTCTGCGGTTAGTGACGTAATCAGAATGTGTCAATTGTCCCGCGCCAATGTCGATCACGACCGTCGTGTTCAAGCAAGTGAAGTCAGAATTTCAGTAAATATAAGTCTCAAAACACTTTGAGGCCACATTTCTGAATCAATGTAAACCACAGCATGGCAGTAACTGAGCATGGCGTCCTGTGCCGTCGGGATGTATGTCGGGATCGTCGTAAATCGAAGACCTCCTGTACTGCGTCTTCTGACTGACACGTATCGACATGCCAACGATAGAATGAACAGTGACTGAAAAGCCAGCCACTGACTTCAATTATACTTGACATTTGTTGTGTGCGTTTCCAAAACAGATTTCGGCGGCACCATTTGATGAAGTGCAAAAGGTGAACTTGGAGTCACGTTACCCAATGGGGATGGAAGGCTAAACAGCTGATGGCCCCGATTCTTTGTCCCATGAAGCCGTCGTAGTATTTGATGTTGCTGATCACATCACCGTTGGCGTTATAAACCGCAATGAACTGGTTCATCGAGCCACTGCAGGGCAGAAACACACACAGGCATGCAGATCAAGTCAACTTGATTGTCAATATGCTCAGATGACATTTCTTTCCTCTCAACCACAGTGCAACCACAGGAGAAAGAGGAGCCGCTGCGGGTACCCGCCATCAACAGAACAGTGAACATAAAATAACAAAATATTTAAAAATATATATAAAACCTTTGTTTTATAAATATTTTGTTAACGGCCCGGTGATTAGCGAATCGACCTCACAGTGCAGAGGTACCGGGTTCAATTCCAGCTCCGGCCTCCCTGTGTGGAGTTTGCATGTTCTCCCCGGGCCTGCGTGGGTTTTCTCCGGGTACTCCGGTTTCCTCCCACATTCCAAAAACATGCGTGGCAGGTCAATGGAACACTCTAAATTGTCCCCAGGTGTGATTGTGAGCGTGGACAGTTGTTCATCTCTGTGTGCCCTGCGATTGGCTGGCAACCAGTTCAGGGTATCCCCGCCGACTGCCTGAAGACGGCTGGGATAGGCTCCAGCACCCCCCCGCGACCCTTGTGAGGATTAAGCGGATCAGAAAATGGATGAATGGATAAAACTAAATAAAATAAAAAGATAAAACTAATTTTACATGTTGCCAAAAAAAAAGTACCTGAAGCTTACCATGTGTGTATTATTATTGTTATTATTATTAAGATATCCTTTATTTGCCCCACACTGGGGAAATTTACAGTCTACAGCAGCAAAATTGGGGGGTAGAAAGAAGAAAAACAAAGTGTTTGCATGCACAAAAATAAATGTTTCAGAGAGAGCTGTACACAGTTTAATTAAGTGCAATATAGATATAGATAAGGTGGCTGTGCTATTTACAATTGTTACTGGTTTTTCACGTATTTTATTTGACTAGTTTGTATTACTAGTATTATTAGTGTTAGATTACAGACAGTAGATGTGGAGAAAACTCAACTCAACTGTATTTATAGAGCACTTTAAAACAACTACCACCGTATGCAAAGTGCTGTATATGGAGCATGGAAAACAGTCAACAGAACATGGAAACTCCGGACAGGAAGGCTGTGATTTAAACCTGAGACTTCATGACTGTGAATCAAATGGTCTCAATGGTACACCCAATTATTAATTAAAAAAAAAAAATATATAAAAGAAATCCTTTGACTGACAAACTCACCAAGCAAACAGGTTAGCCTGCGGGTGGATGTCGAGCGCTGTTAACCCCTTCACTGTCTGTAGCACGTTAACAGAGTCTGGCGTGCGGGGCTCAAAGAATCGAACGTCTCCATTGACACTGGCGGGGAAGAACACAAACGTTTAGCGAGGGACACAACCCAGACGTGTTCTGTCTTCGACAAGCTGCAAAGAGGAGAGTATGTGTACCTAACGCTGATTATGTGTCCATCTGTGTCCTTCTGCAGGTGAGCTTTGACCACCCAGGCGCCGTGCTCTCTGTAGGTCATGATGCGGCTGTGGACACATCCAAATAAGTCTCTTCACATTTCATAGCTGGATCAACCAAGAGCAGCAAGAACACATGAGATATATGCTACATAATACAGTCGGAAGTTCCCTCTGAAATGGGGAGAAAGCAGCAATTTTTTTTTTTAAATTGGGGGACTTTGCCCCGCCCATGGAACAACGTGGGACTCCGCGGTCTTCAATGTTTTCATCAAGTAACCGTGCCAAAGAGTGCCACAGACAGGGAAGCCCAAATAGAAGCATGTAGAAAGGTCACAGAGACGTAACGCCTTTGCTCAGGTCACCAATCTAATAGTGTGTGCCAGAGGCCTAATATAACAGAACTAATTCAAATCATTTTATTCAGACAAAATCAGTGCTCTGATGCTACCTTGTGGCATCTTGTTACCAATGAACTATGTTCAAGTGCGTTAAGGAGTTTCATTTCGACATAAGAAGTGCTTTGCCGCTATCCAGTGGGATATACAGGCACTTTTGAAACTTTTCAGGGTGAGCGGCAGTTACCTTTAGATTTTTTTCAATTCACAGCAGTGCTTGGTGGGCCCGAACCACGCAAATTAATAAGGTACTGTCCTGTATAATCACATCTGAAAATGACATAGATGTACTATAACCTATGTGATAAAGAACAAATCGCAACAGCATGTTTAACTTTTATGGTGCGTAAATGATTGCGTGAGGGTTGAAGGCCTTCCTTCTCAAGCACGCACTGGTCGTTTGGAGGGTAGGAAGTGTAATGGCAGCGTAAAAAACAGCAGGTGGCACTGTGGCACCACAAAAAGAAAACCAAAGCCCTTGAGCTCTTATTTGCCTTCTCCGATTTTAAGCATCAAGGCAGGACAACATTTGACTTAATAAACAATGAAATACTGTCAACAATTATTTCAGACCTGACCTGTATCGAAATGGAGAACTACTGTCCTTGCTTGAGTGGGATCTCATAAATCACTGTACCCTGACTAAAATATTTATGGAGCACTTTGTGTTTGGGCTTTCTTTCCTCCCTTTCAGACAGAAATGAAAATGATGTTTAACCAACTAGGAGGGCTCAATGTCACCAGGGTCCATTAAAAAGAGGTGGCAATCCTGTGGGGGCGGGGCTACAGCACTCTATATAATACATTTAGATTAGGACAGTGAATAATGTTGTGTCCTGTAGATGTGAATGAACAATTAAACTCCTATGAGCGTTCCGAAATGTAATGATACGGCAATAAAATAAAGAAGAAGAAAAAAAGCACAGAAATTACACCATAAATTAACAGGAGGAACAGAGAGTGAAGCCACCATGAAATAAACGCTTCTCCTTTTAAGTGGGACCAAAAGAAGATTCCTAAAGCAGACTTTTATGAGGGGCGATAATAATCTATTTGACCTTCACTTCCACAATAAGGTGAGACGTTTTGCACTGAGAGAAAAGAAATGACCGAATGCAATTTACCATTCGTTTGGACCCATTCTCCGATCGAAGACTCGTACGGAGCCGTCCCCGAGACCGGCGACAATGAGCGAGCGCTGGGAATCACAAGACAGGCTGGTCACACAGCTGTCCGCTCCTGTCGGGATGTCCTGGTTCACAAACACAGCAAACGACAACGTGAGAAGAAAGCCACCATGTTGACAGAGTGCTCATCGGCACCATAGGTTATGGAACCAGCCCTTAGTCTAATGGTGTTTTTTTTTTTTCATTTGTATTTCAGGAATTGCGTCAGTACAGCGATTCTCTGCACGGTTGCAGTTTTATTTTGGAAAATATCAACCATTATTTGCTGAAAAAAATGCCACATTCCCTGTTTTGTGCTTAAGCCAAAGGACTAAAACTATTACTTTGGTACCACCTTGTGAAATCTTGGTGTTGAGGAAGGTTGTGAGTTGAGGAGTTTCATTTCGATAAAAGTCACTATTTGCCACCATCTTGATGCTTCTATCGGCAACTATCGACCCTCGGGGTCGGGGGGGGAGGGGGGTCGAGAGTTACTTGCAGATTTTTGCCGTTCACACGGGGGTCATTTCTATTTCCCACAAGCAGCGGGGCAACGATGCAGCACGTCAAGGTCGGACCACTCACAAAGACCAGATCAAAAGAAAGAAGTGGCACAGTCCAAAAGTTAACTTTTAAATCTTTCTTTGAGGTTTCGTCCATGAACAATGTGACCACTTATTGCACTTTCATACGTTTGTTTAGGTGGTCTGGCCTGACATTCCTCCCCGCTGATTTGAATGAGGACAAAATCCGCATTGCTTTTTTTTTTTCTTTTTTCATGATGGTCACACCTCTAATGCACTATATTTATATTATGCTTAATGGGCCAGCCTGTCGCTGTAGTTCAAATTTCCAGCTGTGTGTTTCAGCTGCACTGGCAAAGTTTTAACCACATCTGAAGACACTGGAATCTCCTCCAAATTGGAACGGTATCACTTCCATCATGCGGTGGAAATCCATTCCAGTGGAACCGAAAAAGATAGAGTGCTACACACCTGAACCTTCATCTCTCTGTCAGTGTCCCAGATTCGAATAACTCGAACATCTCCAGACGTCATAAGGAGACCAGTTTCTTGCTCCCAGTCTACAACCATGCCGGCACCTGGGGAGAGAATGACACCGTCGCTGATGGAGCAGCTACACAAACTTGGAACTCTTAAGACACATCAAGACAAATTCAACCCCAATAGAAGGCGGCTTTTACCACACTTACAATGTTCACTACAACTACAAATTGAAGTGACACTTTTGAAACCATTTACTTAATTCCGAAGACAAAGCGCATAAAGAAATACGGAACCAGGCTGTTCTAGCTGTCTCATGCATATCACAACAAACAAACAAAAAACATTCCACACATGGTTTATAATCCGAATGACAGAAGTAAGAAGTATTGCGAAGTGTCAAGAGACTTCCATCCATCCATCCATCCATCCATTTTCCGATCCACTTATCCTCACAAGGGTCGCGGGGGGTGCTGGAGCCTATCCCAGCCGTCTTTGGGCAGTAGGTGGGGGACACCCTGAACCGATTGCCAGCCAATCGCAGGGCACACAGAGACGAACACCCATCCGCTCTCACACTCACACTCACACCCAGGGACAATTTTGAGTGGTCAATCAACCTGCCATGCATGTTTTTGGAATGTAGGAGGAAACCGGAGTACCCGGAGAAAACCCACACAGGCCCGGAGGACATGCAAACTCCACACAGGGAGGCCGTAGCTGGAATTGAACCCGGTACCTCTGCACTGTGAGGTCGACGCGCTAACCACTGGAACACCGGGCCGCCCAAGAGACTTCAAATATTTTACTAAATCAGTATAATAACTAAGTCACAGGATTCAAAGAGCAACCAATGCCATCTGGAGCCCTCAACAGTCCAGCAGTGAGTGCGACAACACCATTTTTGGCCCGCTTGGAACAACTTCCTCCAGCAAAAGTTCCCTAACAGCTTCAACTTTGCCATTTTCGTGTGACTACTGTGTGTTCGGCGAGCATCTGTTGAACAAATGAAAACGCAAAATGCATGCTCCCCAGTGGCCCGACAATCTGCTCGAGCAGCTTTGAGGCCTGATGGCGAGCAGCTCTCACCTGCTTCGCAAGCATGCCCATTAGGACCAGATGTAAAACATCGGCCTTATGACACTTTGCGCTAAGTCTGCCCAAAATAATATTCAGACGCACTGCTCTGAGCATTGTGAGGGGCTCAGACAGGATCTTCGATAAGGGGATTCATGCAGATCCAGCGAGTCTGCTCAGGTTTGTCGATACTCGAACAGGAAGGCTGAAGCACGGGCTGAATATAAAGCAAAGAGGTTTTTGGCATCCATCCAAATCTTGGAGCGGGAACATTGGAAGTACTTCAACCCTACATTTTAGTCACGCTTCTCTTTGCCTCACCGCGGACGCTATGGCAACCGCACTCTTCCAGCTCCGCTTGAAACTCGTGAAATGAAGCGGGCGTTGTTTCTTTCTGCGATGAATTATTTCCTCTCGGTTTCTTCTGCAATCAGTAACCACGCCGAGCCCAAACGCCATTTTGTAATTTGCCACAAATAAGAGGACGCGGCATGACAGAACGAGGCCTCCATCACTCTTATGAAAGCTTCCGCCTCCTTTATGAGTCATGACTTCGCTAAACTGAAACATCTGCGGAGCGGGCCTGTCTTTCTCCTGCTGTACTTTGCCTTTGGTTGTCAGGAAATCCCAGGTCCCACGCGGCAGATTCGATTCCCCCACCATGACATCATCCGGTCCGCTAAGGCATCACACCCTCGGTAATCAGGGCATGGGTGGGTGGGGTGGGGTGGGGGATTGCATGTTGGGAAGAAAAAAAAAAGCTCACAGAAGCGTGCTCAGCCAGCGACACATTGGCAGCCGCATGGGGGGCACTTTTGATGCTGGTTCAACTCAGAGGCAACGGGAAGAGAGAAGAGAGAGCAGGCGTTGGTTCCCTTTGAAGCTGGCAGCTCCGTGATGAGGGAATGCGGGTTAGTTAGAGTGAGATAGATGGAGGCTAGGAGATTCCCTGACACAAAAACATGCAATTTCTCTGCAACGAGGGGAAAAACCTTCACTACATTCCGCATGGAAGCGCTGTTTCTCCTTATTTTACAAATAGCTCAACAGTCCTGGTTTCCTCTTGTTCCTGCAACGTAACCAAGAACAATCCAACCGAACCAATCCACCAACTTGCGCTAAATCAGAGAAGCTCTTGCCGCGCAAGTGGCCACTGCCTGGCATTGCAGCTCCACAGCCAATTAAGTAGCGTTTTCCATTTCCCAATCCAATTGTGTATTGTACTAAAACCGACTAAACGGGCATTTGTCATTCATTTACCAAAGGGGGTCACAAACATTTGATTAAATGCTCGGGTGTCTGTCATGACTAATTTGATGGAAAACGGAACATCTGTGGAATCTCAAACGCAGCAGAACTCAAGCAAATGTCATTCTGATAACAGATCCATTTTCAGAGCAGTTAAAATAAATAAATACATAAAACACCATTGTCAAGATTCTCTGCTCCGATTTATGCAAATGAGGCTTTTGGCTACATGTCTTTTTTTTTTTTAAGGCCAACATTTTCTTAGTATTAGTTGCCATTTAGTCGTGTATGTATCTCATTATATGGACGGCCCGGTGGTCCAGTGGTTAGCGCGTCGACCTCACAGTGCAGAGGTACCGGGTTCAATTCCAGCTCCGGCCTCCCTGTGTGGAGTTAGCATGTTCTCCCAGGGCCGCGTGGGTTTTCTCCGGGTACTCTGGTTTCCTCCCACATTCCAAAAACATGCATGGCAGCCTGATTGAACACTCGAAATTGTCCCGAGGTCTGAGTTTGAGCGTGGATGGTTGTTCGTCTCTGTGTGTCCTGCGATTGGCTGGCAACCGGTTCAGGGTGTCCCCCGCCTACTGCCCGAAGACAGCTGGGATAGGCTCCAGCAACCCCCGTGACCCTTGTGAGGACAAAGCGGATCGGAAATGGATGTATCTCATTAACTGTTATCGGCAGGGGTGGTTGGAAGTATGATCACACTACTGGTCAATAGCAAATGTTCATCACAGATGGTCTCTGTGTCCCGAAATGTATTTTTGACACTGATTGAAAAAAATGTCTCGACTCCCCACCAGCACATCACGTTGTTGAGAGGTTTTCATTTTGTGTTTTTAAGTTTGACCTGTAAAAGCTGGATGGATTTACCATATGTCGCAAAAGAAAACGATTCCACCTATTGCTGAACCTAACCCTTAAATTCAGAAATCTTACTCCCGTAAATATATTGCACGACAGCGTACTGTATGTTAACATTTGTCATTTTAGCACTAATCATTTTGGCTTTTGAACTGTCTCTTTTCTCATTTGGCGAGGCACTTTGGGTATTAATTTAAAAAACTGTGAATAATTATCGTTCGTCCCAAGTTTGGTGACACCATTTTTCATTATTTTTTCCTCTTGTCTATGAACTGATTTCACCTTTCAATCATACAGAGCAGAACCTCTCTCTGCTTCTCGGTCCACCCTTCCATCAAAAGATTGAACAGCAAAGTTCTGCTGGTCAGCCTTCAACAATACAGTGTGCCAAAGCGGACCCATGAGTTTTGTCTATTGAGCACATCAGTCAGCCTCCTAAAATGAGAATTCTGACTTGGAAGGAACACACCTTTGTGAGTCTGACAAGGATTGAGTTCCTCACCCAGAAAATCAATCGAGATGCAGAGAACGGAGCCGGTGCTGAAACAGCTGGGAACAAAGAATGTGGCCAATGTTTCCTCAAGACCACTGTTTGGATTTCGGACGTTAGATCGCTTGATGATGCTCTCCGAGGGAGTTTTTCAGCGTTACCGCTGATCACGATCAAACGTTTTGCCCCCAATAATGCTACAGCAAACAGTACGGCTAAGACACGCAGTGTTCTTTTCTCTTGTTGAATCATGGAGATAAGGGTAAGACACGACAACAGCAGTTGAGGTAGATGATCTTGCTCCTGCGCCAAATCTAAGATCCATTTATTTATTCCATTTGCGTGAACGTCTTTGTTCTTCCCCACTTCTGTGGACACGGCGGTACGCTCTATTCTTATTCTGCACCATTATCTCGAATGATGGACTTGCTCTTCCAAACAGTGGAGCTCATTAAACCGTGCGGATTCCTCGCTGCCTCCCTCCGTTTCATCCTGTTTGCTTTGAAGACGCCTTCGAGGGCTCCTGCAAGAAGCCTTCTCCAGGATTACTCGGGACTTTCCCAGCATGCATGTGCCTCTAATACGAGATGACGTTACTTATGAGTATGCTCCGACACTTCACTGCCATGACATTTATCTCGACTTTATATGACCGGCTTGGCATTCTGAGGGGCAAAGAGGTGCGAGTGACGTGTGCAGTTGACAGTGGCCCTGCCAAATGAAGAACAGGCTGCATGAAGACTCAATGACTTGATTAAGGTGGACAAAGGGCAAACCATTTGGATAATTCCGAATAAGGAACGCCTTCCTGCTTCTTTAATATTCAGCAGCACTTCAGGGGACCGTTCAAAACCAATTGATGCTAAATCTTATCTTGGGCGCATCATTTATTTTCTACAATTTCTCTGAGTACAATTGGCAGAATATAAAATCCAAAATTAAGACAATGCTCTGCCAACTCTTGTCGGTCAAGAAATAGTTCATATCAAAATAGTTGTGCAAGGTACTGGCAACGGCAATTTTCTTAGAGGTAGCGATGTACCCATCCGATGGCATGATTTTCAGCTGATCCGGTATTGGCTGGAAAAGATGGGTTTCATTTTCAGAACATTTTCAGCAACAAAATAATCAAAATGTGCAAATATCTTGCTCAACAGAAAAAATACTCTCTTTGTTTTATGTTTCACTGTTTATCCCCCCACCCCACCTTTTTTTTTTTTTTTTTTTTAAAGTAGCAATGCATGGAGGAAGACACCACATATCTCCTCCGCGGTGCACGGCTCTTCTGCAGGCAGAGTGAGAGCGGTGGGTTTGTCTTCAGCTCTTGCTTAGAGGAGAAAAAGCCGAAAGATGTTCCTAAATAAGTCTGCCTTGCCTGATATCAAGACGCCTCCTTGCTAAAACTGAGTTGTTATTTTCTTTTATGAAGGAACATTTGAGTTGAATGTATGGAACACCAAGACGTTTTCATTTAATATTTGTGTGTTTAATATTTTTGTTTTCCTGCAAAGTGGAGGCGCCGTCATTTATAATTTACTACACAGGTCGAGAATTGTTCTTTTATTGTATCTCCTGTTTACCAAGTTCATTTATTTCGTTGTAAAAGTACCCAGGATCCCGCTCATAGTACTACCACCCCATTAACAAGAGCGTTAATTAATACCTTAGATACAAGAGACGGGTGAGAAATAAGCATGTATGGAAACAATAAAAATAAATTATTTGCCATTGTAAATGACAGACATCAATGCAAAATGGACACAATTTCACTTGTCTGCAATCAAGCGGGAAAACAAGAACAATTTACAACTATTACAATCACTTCATTCCAATTTCAACAGGATGGGAAACATTTATTTATTTATTTATTTTCATGGGGGTTCAACTGCGTGACTGCTTACCCCTTGAGAATGTCCCAGGAATTGCCCATTGTGGTCTCCAGTTCGCTAAGATTTTTGGGTTTGCAAGGTATGGCTGATAAATCTTGAGTGCATCAGTAGCTATCTTTTCATTTGGTAAGTTCTTTTTAACAACAGAAGTGCTGAAATTTGAAAAGCTTCCTTGTTGTGGTGGTATTTCTATATTACTGTAATAAACACCGGAAAGCACCAAGAGTTGGTATTCTGTCTTTAAGTGCCTGCAAGAATGAAGAGAGACTGCTCAGAGCAAATGAGCTGAATGCAATATGTAAGGCATCCTTACCTAAACCACATCTTTAAAACTTATCTAAACATGAGGAGCTTTGTGGTCAAAACACACAACTGTGTAGAAGTACACTGATAACACACCGAGTCGTGTATGTATGGTATGTGACGTATACAGTACATAGACAAGTATTGGGCCACGTGATCACAGCGACCTGCAAATAAAGTTGGTCACGTCTCTGCATGTACATAAGATTCCACTGTCCTTGTGATGACTATCTTGGTCACTGGAGTTCCTCGACAGTGTCGAAACTCATTGTCGTCGCGGGCCAATTTGGAGTTACGTCTTCCCTCAGAGGGCCGTTATGACAGTGAAACCACAAAATTATTACTTGTATACAACAAATGAATAGCTTACTAGTTTTGAAATCAGTCAAGTCAATTATAATAGTTTGTTCAATTATTGTTCAAGTGAGCGTAAACTGGGTAGAAAAATTATTGCGAAATCTCAACGTTATTTATTACACATGACAATTTGACATTTTGGTACAAATTTTAGCAAATTGACACACGTGATTTACTTTCGCGGGCCACATAAAATGACCTGGCGGGCCGGATCTGGCCCCTGGGCCTCGAGTTTGACACCTGTGCTCGACACCAAATTAATCCACACATGCCTTGATGGGAAATGCTTTGCGCACATAAAAATGGACTTCCCACCAATTTGGACATGTGAAGGGGTTTCAAATGCCTTTTTTTCCCCCTCTGAGCACATCAGGATGTTGAGATGTTTTCATTTTGTGTTTTTAAGTTTGACCTGTAAAAAGATGGATGGATTTACCATATGTCACAAAATTGGACATGGTCAAACGTGCCTTGATGATATTAAGAATTAAGATTGAGGGGGAAATGAAGAGTCGACTCCTGATTCATTCATTCATGGACTGACAAATGTATCTGGATGTATCTGCATACAAAAAATGCCTCACGTTTCATACTTGTCAGATTTAATTAATAGCGTAAAAAAGAAATGCTTCCTTACAGAGTCCAACGTGGGACCTTTTTATAGAGACACTATGACTAATTACTAGGTTCTGTAATAAACAACTTGATAAGCTTGAATAGATGTGGATAATGGGTCTCGTGTTACAATGTCCATCACGCGAAAGTGAAAACCACCCACCCAAAAACCACCACCAACAGCCTTTTGTCGCCCTGTTTTTTGTTTTTTTTCTGTACAAAAAGCTTGCCTCTCTTCTCAATAGGTTCTTAAGACTGGATTTAGCAACTTCCCACAGCCCCAATGTGAACAAGGTACCAGGAAGCACCAACAAATGAAAAAAGGGTCACCATGTGTAACTCAGAAAGCTCAAAAGAGGTGTCCTACTTTTACTGATGCAGTCAAAAGAAAAAAAAATAAAAAACCAAATGTGGAGGGATAAGGCTAAAAGGGACAGTCCATAGCAGACAGGTAAATCGATTCTTCGTTGTCTAATGCACCACTTCTAAATCAGGCTCATGGCAACAGGCCTGCCATTCTATTTCAAAGACACTGTGAAGTGTTTTCAAAGATTTGTTTCGAAATTCATTTTCCATGTTTGAAGATGAGTGCCAAAATTGTGCAAAGACAGAACTAATTAACATTATATGGTGTTAAACTATTTTACAAAATTTTTGACTGCATTTTTTTAACTATATGTTTGTGATTATACAGAAATTAATTTCCCATCGGTTGTTTATTTTATGTTTTTCAAAACTTCAATATTGTTAAATTTGTATCAATGACGATAAAGGTTTTCTGTTCTCTTCAAGTTCACTCAATGTCCAACACGTAACAGTTGTGGTTATTTTCGTGCTCGATAAATAAAGTTGAGTGCCTCTAAGATGAAGCAGTGCAAGTCTACTCACAGGTGGACGTGCATGCACTGTCAAACTGCGAATGGCTCATTAAATCAGACCCGCATCCTTTGATCTCGTCGCAGTTACTTGGATAAGTGGAGCAATTACAAAGGTAATACGTCATTGGTGGTGACTTGACGTAAATCCAGACACCAAGTACGCTTTGAGTTTGATGCTGCCAATGCTGTCGCTCCGCGTTAGCTAAGCAACCGGATGTTAGAATGCAAAAATGGAAGTAGTGCGTGCATAGAGTCAATTTTTGAAAAAGAATGATTGGAAAGTGCCACAGAACTCCAGCGTTTGCACCACCTACGTGCATGATGTCATAATTGCACACGACTAGTTAAATAGAGGCAACTCAATTCAAGTCATGGCATGTCTATGTTTTTTCTTGGATTAGTTCATTTTTTTTGGGGGGAGGACATATTCAAAGGTAAAGACTCAACAAAAGAAAATAAAGTACCGTATTTTCCGCACTAAAAGGCGCACTAAAGAGACAAAAGAGCTCGAGCCGCTAGATGTTGGTGTCAACGGGGCTTTTAAACCTCGACTGCGAACTGCGTGGGAGCAGTGGATGACCGAAGGCGAACACACGTTCACCAAGATGGGGAGAAAGCGGCGAGCCACATACGCCACTATCTGCCAGTGGATTGTAAATGCCTGGGCTGATATACCAATCTCAACTGTGGTCCGAGCTTGCAGGAAGGCAGGAATTCTCACTGAACTGCCAGACATCAGCAGCGACACCGACTCTGATAATGGGGACTTTGACGAGGCGGAGGCGGGCATGTTGGATGCCGAATTCGCTCAGCTGTTCAATTTGGACACGGAGGAAGAAGGATTCGAAGGATTCCCCGATGATGAATGAACTAAAAAAGTTAGCTTTACATGCTTCTTTTGTGTGTTTACAACTAAACAAGGCTGGGCATGGTGTGAATATGGATATTTGAACAACGTTGAGTTATTGTTATTGCTTTGTACTATTTCGAGCGATATTGTGCTTGCACTTTCATTTGATTTACCGTCACGACGATAGACGGTTTCCACTACGTGATAAAATGTTGCACTAACTGTTGTAACTTGCTGTTGGTTAAGTGAACTGAGTAGGTGCTTTATTAAATACGTTTTACTGACATCTGATCGTTCTCTTGGCATTTCTCTTAGTGTAGCTCCATCTAGTGGATGCATTGTAGATTACGCCCTATAATGCAGTGCGCCCAATATATTAAAAACATTTTTCAAAATAGGCCATTCATTGAAGGTGCGCCTCATAATCCAGTGTGCCTTTTAGTGTGGAAAATACGGTAAAAAAAACAAAAAACGACAGGCAGTTTGACTGTTAGCGTACAAGTGGTCTTTTTTTGTCTGTGTTTCGTTTTCCAGAGGGTTTTTAGACTGTGAACAAGTGAACTTGATGTTCAACTCCATGTTCAGTGTTTGATTATTTTAGTGAGTATTTTATTGTTTTCACTTTTAAATTGTTTTAACATTGAAAACCCACTACAGCCACCTACCCATGACGTATCTATACGTAATTTTCTTTTTTAGCACCATAGTGTGCAGAAGGGTCTGACACAGTCTCTGACAAAGGATCAGACTTGTCTGCATTGTAAATAATTAAAGATTTGTCCAGCAGGTGGCAGCATTTGTTACGGGAACAGCTGCAGAACAAGTAGAAGTAGAAAGGGGGAGGGATGCATGGGAGGAGTTGTGGAGTAGCGTAGAGTCGGGTGGAATAGTGAGTGCATTTGAACCAGACGGAGAAATCAAAACAAATCGTGGGGATTGCTTTTTGGGATGAAAATTGTCCACCACAATGAGGGAGAGGGGTTTCTCAAGGCAGCAGGATGCTTACGTCCACGCAAAAATAAGAAGCAGTCATCATAAGAGGCTGCGTGTGCATGAACATCGTCTGCCTCATGCAAATGCCACACCGCAGCGAAAGTGCCTTCGCAAAAGCAAGTGTAATAAAACCAGAATGCGCTTTAAGATATGTTGCGTGCCCTTGTACCAGAGCAATTGCATCATTTTATATCATACACAAAATATATATGCATACATTGCAGGGTGAAGGACACACACACACACACACACACACACACACACACACACACACACACACACACACACACACACACACACACACACACACACGAAATTGCAGTGTGGAGGGGGCACACATGCACGCATGCCCACATGCATATACACGTACAGCGCACTTAACTCATGCTAGATAGACGTGCACACATTCACTGAACTCATTGTTTTGCTTGTGTTATTAGTTCATGAGTTCAATAGAATGCGGATCAATATTTTTGCTATCAAAAACATTTGGTGAGGTTGTTTATGTTGTTTTGTAGAAGGAAAGTCAAATCTAGATGTTGGAGATGTCACGAGATGGTTTTTTTTTCCTCCAGAAAATGATGAAACGTAGCTATTTTCTGATGCTGATTGGTAAAGAACGGAGAAACATAGGAACATACTTTTTTTTCAGATGAAAAAAAGAGAGTCTCAGCTTTCTTTTGGTAGGTTGCATGCTTATATCGCAAGAGAACACAACAATCTGTGGGCCTTGCAAATCAGTTGAAAGTCATTCACTCCCAAAGACGTTTTTAAACATCATTTCAGACTTATTCCCAAATTGGCTGGTACTGAATTGAGTTAAAGTCCATTAAAATGGCGGGGAGTGAGGGGTTTGCTCCAGGGAAAAATGCCTGGGATTCAATAATTGAGGTTGTGTTCATTCTTTTGGTGAGCAGGGATGGCGTATATGACCTAAGCCCAAAACATGGTGACCATCCACATATCACACACAATCACATCAACCTGGCTCCTCCATGCAGAAGGTGAAAGTTCCGCCTACACACATGCGCGCTCGCTCACGTGCCCCCAACACGCTCATCCAATCAGAAATCTAACATTGCACTGTAGCCTCCCTTTAACTGAGACAAGCAGCGGTTACTGTAAACTGCAAATCTGTCCAAAGAATATCTTTCAGACGGCTGTCAAATACATTGCCACTGCAATTCTTCATCATCATCATCATCATCACCATCATCATCATCAAGATTAGAATTTCTGACGTGTGCTGTATGGACAGGTATAGTATCTACGTGCTTTACTTTAAGATGTTTACTGTGCTATATTTTAACAGCACCACAATATTTGTAAGTGCTTAAAATGCTAATTTAGTGTTTTGGAATGTTAGTTTGCGACATATTTATGTCGCAAACTATCAATCTTAGCAACGCGTCAAATTTTCACGGAAAGCCGCTCTTCACAGTTGCTGGGTCGCTCCCCTGCTTGAATAGCAGGGATTCACTGCACATTGATTTTCTCTCATACCTCTCGCAAGCCAATGAACTATTTTGTGTTTTTTTTCCCGTCAGCAGAAACAGCCTTATTTATCTTATTTAACTATAACTCTTCATTTCACGTACATCCTATTATGCGTCATTATTTGGAACACAATGTATAACCTTTGGAAAAAAAAAAAGTTTGAATTCTGAACAAAGTCAAGACTCAAGTGCTCTACATTGTTCTGACGTTTGAATTCTGAACAAAGTCTATCGTAAGCCTCCCAAAGTCAAGACTCAAGTGCTCTACATTGTTCTGACGACAACTGCGATCTTATTCCAATCCAGGTTGTCAAAATTGCTTAGGAACGGTGACACTATTCCTTTGTTTCAGTTTAATTTCCCTTCTGATAAACAGCTCCCTTTGCTATAAAACTCTGCCCATGAAACTGCTTCACTAAACTCTTAACTTTGTCTCATGGACACCTCGCTCTTCAACCTAAAGAAACATTTGCATCTGTTTTTGCCCACCACTCTCCTCTCCTGTTCCAGTGAAGTCCCGTGCATATTAATGGGGCAGCAGCAGCAGCAAAATCAGCAGAAGCTGTGCAGTCCACACGCTAGTACTTGAGTTGGCAGCAAGCAACCGCACTCATTTACTTTCATTGGTTCCTCCTGAGTTGAACAGTGTGAACCCCGCAGCGTCACTCACGGGGTGGCTCTGCCCCAATAAAACCGCGGTAGGGCAGCATGTTTCCAATTAAACGATGACGAGTAGCGATGAAACCGCAATTTGAGGTCAAGACGGCGGTGGCTAATGGAGGTCTAGGGCCCTAATTAGTAATGACTAAATCTTCTTTATCAGTTTATATTAGCATTCAGAGAGTGGAGTTCAGCCAGATCGTCAAATGTACTATAAATCATCCCTCACCTTCAGATGACCTGAATAGCTTTGTCAAACTACATGACAGACGACCAGATAAGATTGTTCCGTGTCTTGGACCAAACCAGTCGTGTGCTTCCATCAAGATTCAGTGCATTGCTTTTAAAAGTGCATTGGTAGACAGTAAAAGTGACCATGAGCAGTTTTGGTTCTGATGTCCTTGAACAATGGGTTAAAAAAAATAAAAAAACAAAAGGAAAAATTGCAATTTGTTTGTATGTTCAGTTTCATGTTGAATGAAGGAAGAGGATTAGATGGACGGGAATGTACCGTTTGCAGTTTGGGCCTGGCAGAACACTTCTACTATGACACACTTGGAGAAAACGCAGGAAAATTTAGTTTGCATTGTTCTCAGCATTTATAGCCCACCCAGCCACAAAACATGGCAGTTTTGTGTAGTTTATTGCTAATACTTGTAACATAACAGTGAGTACATCCTGTGATTGGCAGACATAGTAAGAATGCCTAGTTTGCATGTATTGGAAAAGAATACAATTATTATTTTTGTTCTCTTTCATGTGTCTTTCTCATCCAAGGTGAGTGTGACTGAGCAGCGCTACCACGCGAATGATATGTGGCGTGGGAGAGCAAAATCTAATCAAGCTTGTGATGGTTTATTTTGACACCTTTCAACTAGGAAATTGGGTGCGGGGGTGGGGGGTCGGAGAAAAGAAGTATTAGACTCACCGCCTTGTTTACTTCTGTCCAGATAGATGGAAACCCTCCTGGCTAGACCTGTGAGCAGGGAGAGCAGATTGAAGGCAGGGAAGGGGGGCAGGTATGCGACGAAGCAAGCAACAAATTAGCATGGACCCTTTGCGTGTGCACACAGAAATAAACGCACTCACAAAGTGTTCTCTATTTGCATTCAAAGAGCAGAGGAATGAACAAGGCTTCTGTGTCCCACCGGCGATTCTCCCGAATGCCGAAGAGTAACACACCAGCCTCCAAATAGGCTGAAAGAGAACAAACTAAGCTGCTACTACTTTGTTGAAAAGGTGATATGTGGGTCTTTAGCCTTGAAACCTATCAGACACGTAAGTGCAAAATTTTTACCACAGAGCTAACGGCTGGCAGGGTAGGGAGGCTGCTGCCGCTTGTGTCTGAGTAAGAATGGTAGCGAGAAAAAAAAAAAAATCTGAGGCAGTATCAAAAATGACCACAACACTGCCAATAGAAGAAAACATAATTACGTAACTCTTACAAGATTGTGGAGGTGGATGAACACAGGGAACAGGCAGCCTTATTCGGACTCTCAAAAAGGACGATGTGAAAGAATATTACAAAACAAAAAATAAGCACCACGACAACAAGCGCAACAGCAAGAGCCACGGTTCAATAATAAAAAGAGGACAACGCAGTGTTACGGCAGGGCAGGGATGAGATGAATGTGGACAGACTAATGAGTATGCTTGTGTATGTCAGAGTCTGTTTTTGGCAGCACAAAAACTTGTGTAATATTAATCAGGTTTGCATTACTAAATTTAGTCAAGCGATGCTTGCCACACACACACACACACACACACACACACACACACACACACACACACAAAAATCAAACACATGCAATTAATTGTCACAATCTAGCTGAGGGACCAAGAAAAGGTAACAACTCTCAAGCTGATGAATGATGCGTCACTCTTGAGGTAAACTTGAGAGCCTTGAATGTTAAAATGGACTCAACTGGACACCGAATGCGCGGCCAACATCGACTTTGCCTCTAATTGCACGTGCAGAAGGATAACAAGCACTCCGGGAGTTTTCGAGAAAACAAGGCACAGTGTGCGAGAGGACAAGTCTCGCAGGGCAATTTGTGTCACAAGGATCTCTCTCTCTCTCTCACACACACACACACACACACACACACACACACACACACACACACACACACACACACACACACACACACACACAGGCACAGTGATGCTAGTTGTTAGCGTGTCGCCTTGCAGCAGGCCCCTTCAGGCGCTGGCGACTATGTGGCTCTGGAATGGCAGCAACACATATGTGCACACAGTGAGAGGGCTCACACCTCTGCGCAGAAAACCAATCAGCCAGTGAGTCAGCCAGTCACTTGCTCGTCGCTACCATTTAGTCAAATGGCCCCCTTATGGAAAACGCGTTCTTTCGACCTAGCTGCCATCGCACGCTCATCTTAATGTGACCATTTAAAGAATGTATGTGGAGCATGTTTCATTGAATGTATTTGAGGTAATTTGATAAAACTGCCACGATTCATTCATCTGGTTGCCGTAGTTAAAAAAAAAAAAAAAAAAAAAAAAAAAAGGGAACTTGTGCTAACATCAACCTAAATGTTGGTGTGGAGAGAAAAAACAGGGAGAGAGTAACTCAGAGGTTGGCTAGTCGCCTCTGCAGTTTGCACTGTGGGAGTCGAGCCTGCTGCAAATATTTGCAAATGCCTCAGCTTCCAACTTCTGGAGGTGTGTCAGCACACAAGTTAAACATGACAGCAAATCCCCCCCTCCCCGGCAAATATTGCGTGCCACCGAAGCAGAAGGATAAAGGGTTACAGTCATTAAAGTGATTAAAAAGAAACAAAAAAACAACAACAAAAGGGGAATAAAACTGACAGTTGAACAAGCGTGTCCACTTTGTCAGTTACGACTGATGAATTATTCATTGACATGTGTCACTGGCAATGACAGCTGCCACCGAGAGAGCAACTCAAGAGTTACGTCACTAATAGAATTGACTATTGATAAGTCCTGAATCCCAAAGCCTTCATCCTAAAGTGTATATGGAAAAGCCATTCATATAGGTTCAATCGATTTTTTTAAAGAAATATTATCCAAAACCACAATAATTGAATTCCAACTTAAATGCCAACAATGGTTTTCTGATATCCTGTCAATATTCCAACTAACAGAAAAATCCTTCTGTCGCGGTTGAACTTTATTTGAGGTGAACCAATCACTTTAAACGATGGGAATGTGTGGAATGAAAATTTAAGATGGCTTTGAATGTTATTGTTCCGTTCTGTCAACAGCCACATCTTCAATTTTTGTCATAACCGCCCCGCGAGGGCGTCCGGCGTGAATTTGAAATAGTGCTATCGCGTCTTTGTAGCTCTGTGTAGTGTTCGAAGGCTGCGAATATGTATACATATGTGTGCGTGTGTGCGTGTGTGTGTGTGTGTGTGTGTGTGTGTGTGTGTGTGTGTGTGTGTGTGTGTGTGTGCACCCGCCCGCTTTGGCTGCATGTCTATGGAAGAGAGCAGAAAGATGAGCAGACAGCTAAGTAATGTTGACGGGGCTTGTTAAGGAGACCACCTTCCTTGTCATCCTTTTACCATCTGGTCAAACACTACAACACAGAAATGACATTGCGGTCGCTCCGGGTTGTTCGAGCTGCCGCTGTGACTGAACGGCGTTTGGCTCATCGTGCAGGGCCAGGTCTGTTTTACAGCCCTATGAAATGCAATCCTTGCTGTGGTCATGGTTAATAAGCGTGCAGTTAAATGTCAACAGTTGCTCGGCATGAGTTTGGTCAAGTGGATCCTATTTTTTGTGCACTGGGAAAGAAAATATCTGCACATTACTTAATTTTTAGTGTATGGATAAAGTTGAGACATTTACGGGACAGGTGATCATGTTCTTTTCACATTCGTTTGTACGGTCCGGGTGTCCGTTGAAGTGTTGACAATTCTTATGCAAATGTTGCCAATGAAGTGATTGGTACTTTTTTCACAAGCTGATCTTTAGTTTCTTCAGATTCTTCAGGTCCAAATGTCTGTGACTTAAAAGCCCTGTGCCTTTATCTATAACTACTGCAATAGGCCCTGATTAAATTGAAGCAACCTGGACATTTTTCTTCAGAAATCAGATCTTTTGCAAAAAGAAAATTCCTTTCATATCAAGATTTCCCGAAAGTACAAACAGGGGGGAACATAATTATGGTCGGATTTAATTGATGTTGCCCACTTGACATCAAATTGCACGTGGCCCTTGAACTACAGTTCGCGGACAGCCCTACCCTAAAAGTTTCTATTTTGTTATTCTGTTGAATTGTTGATGTTGTAGTTCATATTAAAAGTGAGAAAAAAAATCGGAACTGCTTCATCTTGGCCACACTTGTTGACCACACAAAAGATGACATTTGTGACAAGGTTGTGACAATGACAAGGTTGTGTAGATTTTGTTTTTATATCCACCCCATGTGACAGAAACAAACGCTCTGTCGGAAAGGCAAGTTAAAAAAGTCTTCATTTACTTTCAACTTCAACTTGAAACATTTAGCTAACTTTTCTGGGCTCATTGTTGACACAGATAGGCCAATACGCTCATCTTTCATGACCTAAAAATATCACGTAAAAAGTATTTTGTTTCCCCTATTTTGGCTCCCATCTTTTCTTACATCAGCATGGCAGAATTTTTAGTGACATTGGTCAGTCTGATCATGCGACAGCACTGCAAACTACACCCGAAATAAACAATTATCTAAAAGGAGTGAACGTCGCTTCGCCATTATGATTTTTCTTAAATGTTACTTTTCAAGAGACAATAGAATCTCTCGATATATTCTGAAATCCTCTTTCGCACCGAGCAAAATAATGTTGGCTGGAGGTGGTCTGCTCGACATATCAATTTCCCAGGGTTATAGTTGAGGCCGACCGACTGGACGGTGCCAATGTAAGTAGAGCACTCCATTTTGCCTCATCTTTCTTCAAGGCATTATTAAGCAGATTTAAAATGTCTCTTTATGCAGGAATTCCACAGAGCCAAAAGAATTCTTAACGATCAATCCAGAGCTGCCAGATTGGTACTTGTGCTTAATCACACACTGACTAATGGTGAACACCCACACAATGTTACAATGCTCGCAGGACAGGGTTCCCCCGTTCAGGTTTCCCGACAGGCATTTTGATTCCATTTGAAATGACCAACTTCACAATGTTCCCGATGCGGTCCAAAGTTGCTCCAGTCCATAAATGACTTGCATCTGCTCTTAAGAGTCCCAACTAAAACCGCTGGTTCCGCTATCATGATTGTGTTATGTTACTACGAGAGTTTCGGTAAATTACCTTATTTTCTGCCATATAAGGCGGACCTAAAATCATTCCATTTTCTCAAACACCAACAGTGCGTCTTATAATCTGATGCGCCTTACTGTTACAGTCTCTTGATATCTATATATCAGAGCTTACAACCACTTTGTGAGCTTTGTGAAGCCATTATGAAAAGAAGATCATACAACAAGCATAGTTAACTACTGACTAAACGAAAGAAGGAGACAAGCAAGACTTCTCAGGATATTTAGCCCCTTGGAGATGTTTGTGTACCTTTTTGTTGAACTTTTGTCTTTCATTTATTGTTTTGTAATGCCATTTGTTTTGTATAAGCTGGTTTGTATTGTATTTCCTTTAGCATAGCACCATCTAGTGGATGCATAGTGCAACCGCTATTGTAGCTTTTATTCTATGCGCCTTATAATGCAGTGTGCCCGAATAGGCCCTTCATTGAAGGTGCACCTGATAATCCGAAGCGCCTTATAGTGCAGAAAATATGGTATCTTTTTTTTTTTAAAGAGTGCTAATCTATTTTGAACTATTTACAGTCTTACAAAACCTACTTATCATGCATTCACATTTTGTAAGACCCTGGACAGATTGATTGAAGACATCTCAATGCCAATTCAGGTCTTGTTTTCAGATTCATGGATTCAATGCCTTTACGACTTTTTCTGCAGGAACCCTGTAGTAGTCAAATATTTTACTATACTATATAGGCATGTAGGTATCAGGATGGACAAAGTGACAACCCAAACTACTATGGGAGGGGTTAGTGGGAGGATAGTAAGATCAAAGTCTTTACTGTGAGCGCTGGTGGACGGCTGACCTCTGGTCGTAGGCAGCATATCAGAGAGACCCTGCCACGCAGTCACCATCTCCGGATTCTTCTGGTCAGCAAAGTTTTTCCAAACACGCAAGGCTCCATCATCTAGAAAAAGAGAAAATGGGAATTTAAAGACTGAGAAGAGCAAAGTGGCAATGTGCCCCAAGGAAAGCGGTGAGGTCAAAAGGAGGCGCAGCAATCAATTTGGAAGTGTTACTTTTTTGACCTACACTGTAATAATTGGACAGAAATCTTGAATAGATTCTTTCAAAACAAGCACAACCTGTCCATGACCAAACAGGCTTCACTGGAACATCAAAAGGCATTGCACAACCATCCTGTAAAAGGCTTTAAAAAAAATCTCGGAGAAAAACAAAATGCTGCAGAGCCGTATCAACTCTCAGCTAAGACATAGAGGCAGACATAAAACATGTCGGCACGCGCCTCCATGAAAGTTATGACTGCCCATAAAAGTCTCCACTCGATTTACATTTACTGCTTTGCTTTTACCTTTGAACTATAGATGTATATATATATTTTTTATAATTAATGTCCTCATTGAAGTCCTTTCGTCGATGGCTGATGGAGTGCATGATCCATTTTGACAAGATGGCATTTGAGTCATTTACTCCTTGGCTTTGATCGTACCTTCAGCGGGGGGAAAAGAAAGGCAGCCATTTGTTTCAAGTTCAGTTGAACTCTTTCGTGAAGAACAAACTGAAACAAGTGTGTTGGAGATCGGATTTTGTTGTGCATGGAGGCAAAGTGAATTATTCGCCTAATGAGAGATGATGAATACACACGAGCAGTGCATGTCCTGTATTGCTTTCAATTGTCACGGCTGAAACAAATGAGGTTCCAAATGAGCTGGTGGGAGGGAATTTTGTTCAGTCTTCAGCAGTAAATTTGGCTGGTAGGCTTCCGCTTTAGAAGAAAATCACAATCACAATCAGACACTCGCGCATCCAACCAATTTCGGATATCTTGCTGGCCTAGTCGAAAATTGTAAAATTCTTGACACCAATTCACTAAACACAAACACAAGTGCAGGGTCGGAACTCGCTACAGTATATAATAGTGTACAACACAGGAGGCGAGAATTCTTGATCAGAATGTATTAGAGCAAACCTGCAGATGTGCTACCTGGTTTGTTTGGAGTGTTTATCAGAGGTGACTGTCTGTGAGACCCTTAAGGTATCTGTGTTTGGGTGCGTGAGTCAGGGGCTGGGGGTCAAAAAGTAGTCGATCAAATTCATTGACAACATAATCGAGTAACGGCTTTGAGCCGGTTTGATGGTTTTCAGGTAGTGGAGGTGGTTTCAGTTTCTCAACAGTAATTATTCTCTGACTTCTGCAGTTCTTTATGAAAGCAGACTGTTATCTTTTGTGTTTAATCAAAACAAGACATTTGCAAAAATGTAACAAGAAAAAAAAACAATCTGATTGTTTTATTAATCGATAGATTAGGCGATTCTAAAATTATTGGGAGTCTGACAGCTCTACCCTGCACTCACATAACAAAATCTTGCCAACACTATTTATTTACTGAAAAGAAAAGCACACTTTTTAAAAAAATAAATGAATATTACATGCCTGGGAATATTCTTATTCATTTAGGTCCTTGCGTTCTCAGGGCATCCAATTGATTGAATCTGAACTGGTACACTTCAAAGACCCGACAGCTCATATCCAGAAAAACAATCTTGTGTATTCTGTCTAATGCAGGGAGCAACACACTGATGTACTGAGGAAACCAAGTAACCACTGAGCAGGCGCATGTTGCAACACAGATGGGCTAACTATTCAGGTACAGACTCAGCTGTCTACATTGGCAGGAACAAGCATGGAAACCATTTGTGATTTCTTACATTTCTGCCTAAATTGGTCATAAAATGGTAGTCTGATCTTCATTCACAAGAAGGTTAAATTAATTCCACATTAAGGTTTATCTTTCAACAAGACAATGATGATAAAGATAAAGCAAAATCTATTATGGAATACTTCAAAACGAAACTTATCCAGGTGTTAGAATGGGCAGGTTAAAGTCCACATTTGAGAATCTGTGGAAAGATCTGAAAACTGCTGCTGACCAACATTCTCCATCTAATCTACCAAAGTTGTACTGTATCTGTTTTCCAAGGAAGGATGGGCAACAATTTCAGTCTAATAGATGTGCAAAACTGATCGCAACATTCCCTAATAGACTTGCAGCTGTCATCGCAGCAAAGGGCAGTCCTAGAAAGTATTCATTCAGGGGTGTTAAGTCTAAAAATACTATATAAATTTCTTTGCACTTCACGATTGTGTCACACTTGGACCTGACTCGTCACAAAAAAAAAAACAATTTTAGATCTTTATGTTTGTGCTCCAGATTACAATGTGCTCAACTTTTTTTCCAAATCAGCTTCTTATTACTGGTTACGACGCGACTCTCTTCTCATTCATTCCCGCAGCTTCACTGTGCTTTAAACTGTGTGGACGCTGAGCGTCTACAGCGCGGACGCTGGGCGTCTAGAGAGTTCACTGTAGGTTGTCCCAATGCATTGAAACGAGACGAGTCATAGGATAAATGCTGGTTTTGTCCTGCCCATCAGACGCTCAGCGTCTCTGGGAGTCTATGAACAGTTGGCATGTATCGGCCCGCCCAGACACTGAGCTTTTCTGCATGATGATTGGATGATCTGTCTGAGGCTGAATCCTTATTGATTGACAGCGAAATGAGCCAATCACCGATCTTTTGGTGTTGGCATCCATGGGAGCATCTTTCAATTCTCATTCTGTTCTAAGTTGAACTGGAGACTTCTAATCATCTGAGCGACACTCTCTTTGTTGAAAACGACTCACGACGAATTAATCTTTTATTTCTGGTGGGTTTTATTGTAGTTGCTGTAGTTATAGGACACTAGTTAAGTCCCTGGAAAAGACGGCT
>NW_017805882.1:4523153-4526263 GCF_001891065.2 Hippocampus comes
CGAGAAACCGACACACACACACACACACACACACACACACACACACACACACACACACACACACACACACACACACAAATCCAGGTGACCCCAAGCTTCTTGAACCGCAGTGTCAATCATTACACATCAACATGCACCCCACGTCCACAGTTTTAATGTATTTTTGCAACCTGTTGCAGTCAGCAGCAATGAGCAGTCGTGCCCGTTGAGATATTCCATGGCTGTGATGCGGGTGTAGCGAGGGTTGCCATTGTAGAAGTAGTCCAACCTCTCGCCCTTCTCCCAGTCCCAAAAGCTAGAACAGACAGAACACAAACGCGTCAGTCCGAAGGCTTGATCATTTGCATTGGTGTTGCGTGTGTTTCGTGCTTGGTCAAACCAGATGCTATCCTTGTCAGCTACAGCTATGCAGGTGTTGAAAGGGTGGAACTTGACGACAGAGGGAACGCCGGGATTGCGATTGATGAATATTTGATCGTCCAGTCGAGAAACACCTGGAAGAAGGGGATGAGAGCGGATGACATGAGATGATGCAAATCCTATCGTTCTTTTTCACAGGATCCAAAATGATTTCAATCTTCACATTAGATGATGCTGTATTTTATCTGTTTAGTGGAGGATGTACTGGATGAGTCAGACGGTGCACAGATCATCAGTAAAATACCGTGTTGATTAAGCGTTTTCAAGTTTCTTTGCATACATTCATGAAAAAAAAAAATCAAACCACAAACTGGGTAAATTACAGTGGTCCATGGTTTTGGTACTTAAATGTAAATCTAAACAGATCTCAAGACACGAAAACACATATGAAAGCATTTTAATAAATTACGTAAGATGAATGGTAGAAAAAAATTATAAATGGGATTTTAATGTGAACATTGCTAGTTCTCCCATGTGTGAAAAATGGTGGTTATGTACTATGATGCTAACAGTGACTATATATTTTGAAGAGGGAAAACAAACCCTCAGGGCACTTTTGGTCTGCCAATCTACACCGAACAACGATAAATCTAACTTTTTTTTTTGGGGGAGGGGGTGTCCGGTTTCCTCCCACATTCCAAAAACATGCATGGCAGGCTGATTGAATACTCTAAATTGCCCAAAGGTGTGAGTGTGAGCGCGCGGATGGTTGTTCGTCCCTGTGATTGGCTGGCAACGGATTCAGGGTGTCCCCTGCCTACTGTCCGAAGACGGCTGGGATAGGCTCCAGCACCCTCCGCGACCCTTTTGTGGACAAAGCGGATCGGACAATGGATGGATGTACTCAAAGATCTGAGATTTATTCTGTGGCCACAAGGTTTTGTTTTTTTCCCCAATGCTGAACACACAAACTTGCCTAAATCTGTTCTGAGCACTCCTTTGCAGAGATAATCTGTGTGCCTTAGGATGTCCACAAAAGGAGTGTCCCTTCAGATACTTATAGAAGTTAGGGCTCGCATCCTGCCTCATGGTTGGATCACTGTATCAGCACAGCCGGTGCATATGTGTCCTTCGTGGGGCTGTAAATTCTGCATGCGGCAGCAACTTCTGATCGCATGCCTGGGGTTATTTTGATAAATGTTGAAGATATTCCAATGCTCTCCAGTGAAGGTTATGATCTTAATACAGAATTTTTTTTTTGTTGACTGGTCTCTCCTATCAAAGGAGCATATTGCTGCCTCCTACGCTGATACAAATACATCTCTGAGTAATATCAGTCTTCCCAGTGATGCAATTATGTGCAGTGATGTAAACTGTAATGACTGGAACCAGAGGGAAGACATTTCCTCTGTGTATGGTCATGTCGGTGAGAGTTTTGTATGAAAGAGGGACACCCTATTTCAAACAGAAAATTAAGAGGGGTAATATGAGGCCAGGCTGGAATTAGTATGTGGCTGGGTATCACGAGGAAGCAAAACTAGCTTTTAAATGATAAGTGGTGCTTGGTAGACCAAGGCAAGGGCCCCAAAGAAATGTGCTAATGCACTGTAGGAATAGGCTGTCAGATTTATTTGTAAAAATGAACAAGCTATGAGGTCTGACTCTTTGGGTGAGAAGGTATGAGTCGCAAGATGACTGATTTCTGGAAGGAGGTGAACGGTCTGAACAAATGTACAATTGTACCCCCCGATGTACTGCAGATGGTAACTCAGGCGTTATTGCCGAGCTGTGGAGACAGCACTGCAGCACCTTATTTAATCGTGTTAAAAATTATATTTTTGGTGATTGATAATGTTGAGTGTGTTGATTGTAAGGCATATTTTTTTCACCTGAGCTGACCCACACTATAAATAAGCTATAAAATAACAAAGCAAAGTGGTTTGGATCATATTCACTGCTGAATACGTTCCTGGTCAAAATATGCCAGCATATGAGGTCAGCCCCCGCTCTTGCCATTTGCTTCACTGCCTTCTTAATTCTTGGTTTCTGACCGGGTACAATGATATCCGTCTTGTTAGTTCCAGTACTCAAGGATACATCAGGTAAAGTTGGCTGTTCTGATAACAATAGAGCAATAATTGCCCTTGCAAACGTAGTCTAAAGCAGGGGTGTCCAAACTTGGTCGTTTGAGGGCCCCATACATAAAAATGGAAGGATGAGAGGGTCACTTGAAAATTCGTCAACCTTTTGAAACACGTTAAAGTCAGTCAAGAAACCAATTATTTATTGTTTGTATTGTCTATAGTAAATGTCATCAGCTTTCTGTGAAAGGTGTTAAGGAAAATAGTTGAAGTTTTTGGGGTGGCCAACAGCCTTTTATCTCACAGAATAGATTCAGGTCTAGACTTAACAGCAGCCGAACCCCATCTCCGCATTCAGAGCCAAAAAAAGAACAAACTGTAGCAAGGTGACCATTTTTCACTTACTTGAGGATCATTAATGTGATGTCTTCATGAATCAACCATAAAGTGGAAGAAACTATTTTTGCCTCAAAAATTCTTTTTTTCACAACAGTGCTTTGAAGATAAATTGTATTATTCTTTCAATCATGAATGGTTTATTTGTAACTTTGAATGAAGCGAAAAGTTCTAGGGTCGACCCTCCCTTGTCACTCTGCCCACCTTCACCTTTTTTAACTAACCTTGCGGCCCAAGTCAAGTTGTTCCATTATTTTGTGTCTCTCTCTCTCT
>NW_017805882.1:4527020-4534249 GCF_001891065.2 Hippocampus comes
GCCCGCGATAGACGAGGGATTGTTGTGTGTGTGTGTGTGTGTGTGTGTGTGTGTGTGTGTGTGTGTGTGTGTGTGTGTGTGTGTGTGTGTGTGTGTGTATATATATAATATATACACACACACACACACACACAGTAATCCCTCGTTTATCGCGGGCGTTACGTTCCAAAAACAACCAGTGATAGGTGAAATCCGTGAAGTAGTGAGCTTTATTTTTTACAGTTATTATACAAACTGAACTATGTATACAATGAAACCAAAGACCAAAACTTGTTTTCAGGCCCAAGCACAAAAAAAAAACAACATTTTCAACAAATAACTATAATAGTTTTTGGAAATACTGTACTGTAGAAGAATATTTTTAATAGTCAGTACGAGGTTGGACTGTTCACGTCGGTCAGTGCCTTAGCCAATCAGGATGCAGAACGCAATTCACTGTTTAAAAGCATTAAAAAAGCTGCACTAAAAAAAATCCGTGAAACAGCGAAGCTGCGGAAAGTGAACCGCGTTAGAGCGAGGGATCACTGTGTATGTGTGTGTGTGTGTGTGTGTGTCCCTCTCTCTCTCGCTCTCTCTCTCTCTCTCTCTCTCTCTCTCTGTATATATGTAGTCATGACGCGGGTCGCTGAAAAATGGATGGCGGGCTGTAAATGGCCCCCACCCCAGCCACAGTTTGGATACCACTGGCCTAAATGCATGCTGAGGGAGGCGGGAATCACACGTCACATGCTTGCTGCGCAACTAACGCGGTGCAGTCAGAATACACAGCATTTTCATGTGAAAACTAACTCATATACAGTATGTACCTGCAACTTGTCACACAAAGACGTCTCTAGATCTGTTTTTTTCTCCCAATAACTGACCCCTCGCTATGTTGCTTTGCTGTCTCATCAGCATTCAGTTATTGGCATCTTGCATTAGTTGCATTTGCGCCAGTTTTTGCATAGATGCGTACACTACTTTTGTTAGTAAATGAGCCCCCCACCCCCCAAAAAAAAGAGAGAATGGGCCACATACAGATAGGTCCGAAACATTTTGAAAGGAGAAGTGCCAAGAAAAGTAGAACTGACATAATCTGAATTCAGTCTCACGTTGTCATAGCAACAACACATTTAGCCAGTCTATCCTGGACACACTTAAGTATACTCTTGAGGCCTCCAGAAAAAGATGAAGAAGAATAACGAAAAATCTGTGATGAATTCATTCTAGATGCTGCTGGGGCTGAATGAATTGTGTAGCCTGAGGCAGAAACAGATGCATGAGTTTGAAAAATCATCTCCAAGAACTGTTTTTTGGTTGTGGAGTTTGATGTTCATGAGCAATGACAAAATACAAAATCCCTTCAGGACTTTCATACACTTTGATGACGTATGTATTTTTTTTTTCCATCACAAAAAAATAACAAAATAAAATCAGGGTCAGGTCAGATTTTTAAGTTTACAGTGTTATTTCGCTCTTTGCTTTGCTCTTCCAATCTTGCTTCCTCACATTGTTTCTCCTTCCGTCTGAGACACCCTACCCTTCCTCCGCCTACTCCTCCTCTGATGCCTCTCATCTTATTTCTCTCTGAGGGGGGAATAGACTGAATGAGGGCAACCCTACAAACAATGAGGATGGGGCAAGAATTCCTTTTTTTTTTTTTTTTTTTTTTTTAAAGCAGGTATTCAGCAAGAGAAGCCGGAATGAGCCTCAGCTGTGACATCAATAGAATAATAACTTCGTGAGGATAGGGCTATAACAGTGACGTAGGAGTTGTTACATTATTTTGTGTGTGTGTGTGTGTGTGTGTGTGTGTGTGTGTGTGTGTGTGTGTGTGTGTGTGTGTGTGTGTGTGTATATACCACTTGCCGGGGATACTCATACTTCAAACACATTCATGTACATATGTGTGGAGTCCGATGACTCATGGGTGATTTTGGCTGTGAGAGGATTCTATACATGACGGTCTCTCTCAAGGGTAGATCCAGGTATGACTCGCATCATTTAAATGGACACAATTACTTCTGAATAGTTACCAATCAATGAAAATGGAATAACTGTGACAAAAAAATAAAAAATAAAAAATAAGCATAGAGGGTAACAGGATTTTTCCAGTGATAGATGATGAATATGCACGAGTATGCTTTGTCTATTAATCAGGGACTAGATTTTTCATAATTGTGCTGTTTGGATGATTAAGTGAAGCAAACAGAACTGGACTCCAGTCAGATGTACAATGATCAAGGCAAATGGAAGTCCTGAGTTCCATTTCAAGTCGAAATATGTTGGACTTGAAATACAAACATTAAGTCTTTACGTGACCACATAACTCAAAACACTTGTGTCTCAAATCATCCTTCCGGATTGAAATGAATGGAAATGCCATTATTCCATTCCAACCTCCCACCCCAAAAACAGACATATTTTGTGTTTGGGCTTTTTAAAAAATAGAAAAATAGCCCTCTATATCAGTGGTCCTCAACTAGAAATGCTGTAGGTCCACTTTTGTTTTTTTAATAAGACCAAGGTCCGGTCCCATGTACTGCGGTCATGGGGAGCAGGCCTATATGCCCATTTAGTATGGTCGAGACAAGCTTATACAAATCAACACTCCTCACAACCAACCAATAATGGGGTGCATGAAAATAACAATTATTCACTTTGCTAGTACACAGCAAATAATGAGAGGTATTGTGTTGAGGTACAGGAACTCTTTTATTTTGTTAAGTTGTGCCTGCTTAATAATAGAAATAGCCCTTTTAGGGAAAGAAGACATTTTTACTTTAACTTTGTTAAACAGGAGTTGTCTTTTTTTTCCCCTTAATTTAACAAAAACAAAAGAAAATACTCATTTTACCAAAATAAATACTAAACATGAAAACAAAAATATCCTTTTCATTTGTACAATTCCCCTTTTCACATCCCCTCTGAAATCACTGAAAAATATATCAGAAGAGGAGTTAAGAACCATTTTAAAAAAAAGACACAAGGGAGCACAGGAATGTGCAGTGCTGCTCTTCCACTAAAGGTGAATGCAATGTCTGAGGCATGCAAATATTATTTGAGGACGCCATTGTGATGTTCATTTACCATGTTGCGGTGTTCTGCTGTTAAACAGCTGCAAAGATCCCCGGGTAGACGGGAGCAAAACTGCACACAATCGAAACCTCCCGCGATTCGTCTTGTCTAATTGTCTGTGTGCAGCTCTCCTGGACTGAACCAGGGTCTCCTGTTAGTCAAACATTGTACAACACACAGTCGCGCTGCTGCGGTCCTCTGCAATACATCTGTTAGTGCACGCAAAGAATACAACGGATAATTTTAACAAGCGATCGCGGTAATGCGCAGATTATAGTCCACAAATATAAAATGTGTAACGTAAAAATCACTTCAATTATTTGTTTATCCCAAAACTGGGTATTTACTCAACTGCCAAAACTCATAAATACTTTCTTTAAAGTTACCAGTGTACTTGTGTGTGTCCAACTCATCATTTTGATCTCTTTTCAGAGATTTTCCCCAAAATTCTGAATGTTGTAATTTGTACATTTTAATATGCATACATCTTCACATTTTTTTCAATATTTTTTTATCCATCGATTCATTATCAGATCCACTTACAGTATTCTGACGGGGGACGCGGGACTGCTGGAGCCTATCCCAGCCATCTTTGGGCAGTTGGCGGGGTACGCCGTGAACTGGTCGCCAGCCAATCGCAGGGAATATTTATTTTTCCTCATTTCCCCTTTTTTTCATGGACAACGCAACATGAAATATCAGCTTTATTTTTCTCCCGGATGCTCATCCTGAAAGCTTGTGGAAATGGTTTGTCATCCACTTATCCATTTTTCATTTCTAGCCAAGATTCGTCACTGTAAATAGTTTCCTAACATTCACAATGCGAATGTTCTTCCAAACAGGGAGAGGAAAAAAATATCTCGTCTTGCAAGAGCACTACCTTATTTCATTTCCTTATATTGAAGGATATGACAGGGCCTAATTGCACTTAATTGGCCACAAGACAGCAGATTTCACACGTAACTTGGTGCTTTGTTCACACATTAATGGCTTTGAATTATCTCGTCATTCAGATAAGCGTTTTGTTATGTATGAGATCCCAAGCTTTGTAATGACAAGACATTTCTCTCGTAAGAATAATGGATTAGCTAAATGTGAGGTGAAACGGATTCATTTGTGAGTGATTGCGTGAGAAAGACTGACCTCTTTGTGTGATGCTTCTGCTTTGCCTTTTGACGCGAGCATTCCTTAGAAATCTCCACTGCCGCTCCATCCTCACCTGACTCTGCAAGTCATGTTCCTCCGGGATCTGGCATTATGAATACAAACGCAAGGAGTGAGACATGACACATTTGTGTGAAAGAACATGAGGTCTCGCACGCTAAAATGCAAGCAAGTCTTCGCAGTGAGAGGGTGAAGTTATTTTGTGTCACGAAACTCTTTTTACAACCCTCATTTATTACTTGAGTTGATACCAGTACCAGATATAAAGTACCTATTCACATTACGTGACCTACATAGGTGGGTATGCACTCCGGTCTATGTGGAGGCAGCACCTATAAGCTGGTTTGTTAACTCATTCAGTATCAGCCAATTCTAGGCCAAGTCTGAAAAGACGTTTAAAAACGTCTTTGGGAGTGACTGAGTTAAGAGCTCATTCACTGTATACCACATTGGAACGATCCAAAAATGTTGCCATAATGGCACAATTTCTGGTCCATGTGTCATCATCAAACATTATGTGCGACCGCTTGTGCTTAAGTACTCAGATGAAAAGGCAATAGAAAATTGATTGATTGATGGATGGATGGAGGTGAAGGAGGGAGGGAGGGAGGGAGGGATGGTGGAACGCTGCTTCACAGAAAAATTTGGTGGACAAGATAAAGAATTTTGGGAGGACTACAACATTGCTTATAATAAAACTCTTGGAGAAGTGAATGCTAAGATAATCTAGAAGCAGCAAGCATTCCCGACACAACAGCTATAAACTGCATTTATATAATATTCAAAATTACATCAGAACATAGTGAGGTCCAGACGTATGCAGACCATAACAGGTTTTATGATCCTTCGCTTCACAAACCACCGCAATGAATTGATAATAAAAGTTATGAATGACATGAAGATTCATAGGAGCAACAAAAACTTATTTGGACAAAGTGCAGTATCCATTGCAGGCAATGACTGTCTTAAACCTGTAATCAAATTTCAGACATCACCAAATTTTGAGTTTCTTCACTGGATCTGCTCGCCTGGCCTTCAGGATACAGCAATTAAGACTTTTTTCTTTTTTTTTTGTGAGTTTTGCTGCTTTCACTCTTTTCTCTGGTGAGTGAAAAGCATTTTCTATAAGGATGAATTGGCCATTGAAAAGTGTTCCTTTTATTTGCACACTGAAAGCTTGAGAAAAAAAGCAATTGCAGAGTGAATTTTTCCATGTTTACTGACACAGAGGTTAAAACGACGAGATGATTTGGTCAGAGATAGAATCACAAATGCATGTAGTTTTTTTTCTTTTTTCCTTTTTAAACTATTACTTTGCACTATTCCTTCCAAGCATTAGTGCCACAGTCAGGTCATACCACATTCTCACACTAAAGCCATGCTTCAAATGATTATTTTATACACTGACAAAGTAAAAGGAAAAAAAATCAAGAGGATAATTTAAGCGTGCAACAGCGAGACACAACAGAGTAGTTTTTGAGTGGCAACTGAGATGTCAAAATTCCATACTTTTTCCACACCCTTCTTGCAAGACTTCTCTGTTTAAAAAATAAAATAGAATAAATAATTTGGGACATTTGAGTGGATCATTCGGATTCTTTATACACCGTTATTTTGCCAAATCATTGTTTGTGCCCGCTGAGGTGTACAATTATCCAGACAAGGCAAGTCAGGGCAGCTTTATTCACATGGCACATTTGAATTGAAGGTTTTTGGTCGTGCGCGGTGACGTGCATCGCTGTTGGAAGAGAAACTGGATGTGCTGTATTCAAGTACATCATAACAAAGTAAACAAGAGCACTGAAATCCTCATCCACAGCCTTGCCACCCCACCATTGTTTTCTTTACAATAAATGATTTCTCATTACTTTCTTCCCGCTAATGTCGGCATACTATTGGAAGCCCTTGACAATCAGTTTCTATCACTGTTGAGAAACATAATTACTTAACTGTTGTTTGTGTTCATACACCAAACATCACAGACGGGCAATAAGACTGCCTGAACAAAAAGACATGGAGCGATGTCCTTGCATCCCACGCTCTCCTAAAATGGGCACACATACGTTTGAGAGTGTGCTCCTGACACAGTGACGTGACAACCTGTGCTCAGACTTTGAGGTGTTCTCATGCACACGTAAAGGATCATGTAGCCGAGTGGCGTTTTATGACAGCACTCAGAATTTTGCAGAGGCTGCGTAATCTCCTCTGCGAGTGCTTTTACTAAAAACCTTCACGCTACATCTTTCCCATCCAATCATCTGTCTGCTTTCCTCATCTACTGCAGCCGCGTCAGACTCTGCCATCCTCCACTGCAGTGCGCATTAGCTTGACTCGACTTTCTCTAGCTGCCCCTTCAAGATTCATCACTACCTGCCCTGGAGGTTTGGACTTTTATTTTGAAGGCCAAAGTGGCCGGCTGGTTCCTGATTTAGCAGCCAAATCTGACAGGCGCCGGGTGATCAAGAATACCAAAACATTGCTGCCACTATGGTGTGTACTAACCATCGTTGAAGCCACAATCCAGCAGTGGAGAACCCCACTGTGAAAACACTCTGTCAGGGTGCAGAAAGCCTTCAGCACTCCAAATAACACATTGCCCTCTGCCTACCTTACACCAATATACCGGTAACTCTATGTTTAAAATATTGTCGCAATAATAATAATTAAAAAAAAAAAAAATATATATATATATATATATAAATTTAGAGAACTAACACATTTGACCCTTTCACTCACTTTCTTAAATGTCCTAATTTAGAGGTTCTCAACTTTGAGGACCTCTTACAGCGGGGGACATTTAACCAAGGACTCCCTAATAATCGAAATGTCTTATTTTTGTTGTTGTTGTTTATTTCAACCTAAATAGTCATGACCTGTTTAAAAGAAAGCGACTTGACCAAATTCAGCAATAATCTGTCACCGTGAGCTGACACGGCTGCAACTAGAGACAATCTACTTTTCAAAAACACAGTCACAGTTGCCAATGTAAAAAAAAAAAAAAAATGAGT
>NW_017805882.1:4534638-4570338 GCF_001891065.2 Hippocampus comes
ACACACACACACACACACTAAATAGCAAAAAGTAATCTTGGTCCCATACTACTCTAAATGGAACATGTTTATCCACTTCCACAGTGAGTTAGTTGTGTTGTGTCGTGTGTGGAACAGAGACGAGATTGTCGCAAGCTGCTGTTCGAAAGTGTACAAATATGCAGACGACAGTTATTTTACAGAATTATTTGTGTCAGTTAACATTACATTGTTTGACAACCATTGTCAAGGGCGGTGCAAATCACTGCCAGGCGAGTGCGGTAAACTTAACCCTTGATGCTCACTTGCCTGCTATTTTATTTTTTAACAGACGGTGCATTTCTTTTCGCCTGTAATTTCAAGAATACTTTTCAGGCTGGATCAGCGTCGTGTTGTCGCTCATGGACGTAACATTTCCCATGTACGCGAGTACTGTCTCTTTGTCTTCCTTTTACCTTTATTGATCAATTCAAATCATTCTTTCTCTGCAGACCTTTATTTTGGCAAGGGTGATTCGTGTATTAAGGACATTACAACTGACAGAAGCTCAATATTATTTGACAAACGTTACAGCTGCTGCGCATGGTACAGCATTCCTTTAATCTTTAATTACTCTCGGGAGGATATTAAGTCATGGAAGTCAAGGAGTTCAATTATTCAGCAAAGCCATCATGTAAAGCCAGCAGACACTTTCTCACACTGTGGCCGGTCCCTCCGCTGTTGTCTTTGGGAGAGCTTACCAGAATATCTTTCAAAGGATTTTAATAAGAGGACTCATGTCAAGAGGTGACTCAGGTGCCTCTCACACGATGGCTAAATATATGACAAATGCATATTAATAATTGAATCGTGATTACCTGTCATGTTTGAAGTTGTGTGGCACACAAGTGGAACATTTACAAAAACCAAATCATTTGCCACATCCCATTCAAGTAACAACCTGGAGTTCATCTTGGCATATAGCTGAGGTGTATTGTAAGACAGGCCATAAGGAGAAGCAAAAATGTGACAAAAAGATAAAGGTGAGCAGTAAACAGCGGTGGCACTACCTTTGTGACGGGCTGAGCAAAGTACTTGGCACTCCAATCACATAGACCCGTTTGCAGGGCGGCACTGATGTAGTTTCTGTGACCACACGGCTCGTCTCCGTCCTCAGCGGCCTGAACCAACAAACAAACAAACAAATTGAAACCCATATAAGCATGGCATGCAAAGTTTCAAATACACAGAAAATAGATGACTCATTGACCTGCTCAGGTCCCTTGTCAAACATTTTACGAGTGCGGGGAAATTGGTGGGAATGGGGCGCCTGTCCTCCAAGTGTGGGCGTGTAAGGGGGCCGTGTGGGAGCTTGATCTCTGGTGGGGGGCTTGGGAACCTCATTGGTCAGACTTGAACTGCTGGTGCTGGGCATGGGAGGGGAGCCACTAAAGGGAAACAGAATGTAAAGTCAAGTCAATAAGAAGTTTCTGTTTTTGTTGACCATCGGGTTGCTATCATTCCTTGAAGTCAAACTGTATGCTCCAGTTTACTGCGGTTTCACGTGGTGTTCCTCACCCTGCCTGATGGATATGCGTGCCTTTGCTGGTGGGGCTGGCTGGAGCTGACTGGGTGAGAGACCCAGAGTCCAGAATTCTCTGAGGGCGAGCGTTCATCATTGCCTGTGGAGAAATCACATCATAGAGGCTTTGGTTACCATTATTCATCAGGTTTCAGCAATTGCAATGGTGGAGAAAAAACCCAAAGCAAAACAATGTAATAATTTGACCGCAAATAAGCAAAAAGAGGCCATTTAACATAATAACTGAATCACACCAAGTTTGGAAGCTGACGCCTTGGCAACTCGACTGGCTCAAGTTCCAGTACATAAGAACCACTTTCATGCTCCGTCTGAAGCACCATCATCATGTCAAAGCCGAAAGCTAAGCAGAGCTGCAGTGTTCATGGATTTACGTGAGCTAACAATGCTACTGGCATTTGCTTCTGCCACAATAATGATCGGTTAAGTTGTTTATGTGGGACGGGGGCTATCACCAAAGGGCCACATCACTACACAAATTGACAAGTGTAATTCTGTTTGGTCATGAAACGCTGTGTCCACAAGCACCAAGGCAATGGACCTCATGCGTGCATCTTTGGTGCAAAGGTGACATGACATAACAGTTTCCGCTCTCAATATGTTACAAGCTACTGTGACGCCATCTGCCAAGCCAGGGATGTGTTACAGGTTTATTTTATAGTTCCGGGGTAGTATTTTTTTGAGGTCAAAATGGCATTGAATGTTATTACTTTTCCAAGACAAGGCGATAACTCCTCCAGACAACACTGCCATGTGCCGCTTTGCTGAGTGTCAACTCGGTTTGAGATGTTTTAATCAATGTCGGATCACATTGCAACAAACAAAGCACCGTGTCAAACGTTTAGATACTTTCATTGAGCTAAATGTGGTCATCAACGTACAGGAGAAGAAACACGATGCTGTGCAATTCCTCACCGCTGCAAACTAGGACAACAAAAATGATCATTGCTCATTTAGTTAACAGCTCTCCGATATTGTCACTCAAAATTGAGCATTATCTTCTATGTAAAGGCAGAATTTTTGATACAGGGTCTCATTAACCCTTTCAGGGTCAGCGGTTACTACAGTGGACAGCCTATCATGTAGTCAGGTGACAGGTTATCATTATTGGTGCATGAAATGGCTAAACTGCAAGTAGTTATAATGGTGTGGCTGGCGCATGCTAAAACATTCCACCCGCCGTTGTACCGGGAGCACCTGATGTGTCGTTATATTGATCATGGTCGGAGAGGACTTAGGAATGAATCTGCAACCTTCGGGAGATGGCCACTCTACCATCTGAGACATGATGTGCAGACAAATGTTCTTTGCATTCGGCAATTAAATGCCTTCGTCCTTGTTGGCTGATGTTGATGCACAACTGTCTTCGTCAATCTGCGCACACCGCAACATTTTAAAACTAAAAATGTGTTTTAATTGAATGAGGATTGTCGGGGGTGTAGCCTATCACATGGGAAAAGTGGTTAAAAGAGAATACCGTTTCTCAAAGGCAGTCCTGTGTATGTGATTAGACTGGACGGACCAAGATTACAGATGCTGTATGGATGAAGTGCATTCCATATCATCAGTGGATGAAAGGGCAGCATCAAAGTTTGTATTACTTTCTAGAACCGCATCTCATTAAAAAGAGCAGGTAATATAAGCTCATCCTTATTGCTGTACACGAGGGAGGTGGAAACCTAATAAACATGGTGGAAGCAAAGCATTTCTTATGAACAGCAGAGATGGGGAAAAAAAACAGTGCTGGCTGAATGTATTCAACTCGAGCAAACACATTTTACTAGCAGGCACTGCTGTTCATTTGATTTCTGTGTTAATTGGAAAATTGCAGCACCTTTATTTTGTTTGCGTGTTTGTCTGGAGGGAGGAAGAGGTAGATACTGCTTCCCTTAGCCATAAAAACATGCCAATTGCCGAGGTTAGCATTCCATTATGGAGTAATTGGAAATGGGACCAAACAGCAACTTCTGACACTGACGTAAAACATCTTTCCTACTCTAGAAGCACAATATAGCGAGGGACCCACAAATACAGATAAAAAGTGACCGGATGCACTGGAGACAAGAGTAAACAGTGAGTGAGTGTGCGTGAGCTGGAAACTGTGCACTGCAGAAAGCATCCCAACGTACTCTTTTCTCAAGGCGAAATCGCTCAGTATGTTGCTTGTGGGGCCCATTTGGTGAGTAAACAAAATAAATACAGCTGCATCGGTTGAAATGACATACCATTTTTTTTTTTTTAATGTGAAGTCAAGAGACCTTACTCATGCTGGTATAAATGTTACCGTGTCATCACTTTATGTTGCATGTTCATGAATTATCAATGGCTGTTGCTCGTCAAAATGCGGTAAACAACATGCTAATGCGAAGGCCATAAGCTTTGATGGCTAACGGGCGGAAATGGGAGATGGAGGAATTACCTCATTAGCAGGAAATGGGAGATTGGGGTTGGGGGGCGGGGAAGGGAATCACTTGTAACAGCTGCTTATTGTGACGGCTTTGCGTCGCCCTTTCAACCTGCGTCTTCTCACTTCCGCTCTCATTAGTTGGCGAGAAAGTCATTAGACCGAGCAAACACATTTGTGCGTGCATGCACATAAAATAATATTAATAATAATACATTTTATTCATAAGCGCCTTTCAAAACACCCAAGGACACTTTACAATCAGGAACAAGAACATTAGAACAAGTGCTCTGAAAGAATACAAATAAAAAAGCAAATTATGTATAAAAAAATGATTGATAGGAATATTCCTATGTTGTTATGAAAGGCACTTTTAACGAACAGGTCTATGGCGTTGCCCGAGGCAGAGGCTAGACAGGACCAGACATGTTGGTGAGGAAAAGTGAGACGAACTGAGTAACAGTAAGAACATTTCTGCTGCATTTCAGCATGAGGAATTGGAGAGCTCAAGGCCCAAAAGTCATTATCTCCCCCTCTCATGACTATGATCATTCATTCCCCTGCCATGCAAACAAAGTGTGCATGCGTGCGCGTGTGTGTGTGTGTGTGTGTGTGTGTGTGTGTGTGTGTGTGTGTGTGTGTGTGTGTGAGAGACACTATATGTATGCGAGAGAGAGAAACTTTTTTTAACTTGGAATTCTTTCATGTGCAACTTGGCAAAAATGGATGATGTTGGGCTACAAAATAATACATGTTAAACCCGAGAAAGAACAAGAAAAAAACCACGCACATCTGAAAAGACCAGGATTAAAAACAAGCATTTTACCCAAATGTGATAGGGCAGAACAACTAAGCTACTAAAAAGGATTTAATGCGTTCATCATTTGGGAGCAAGTAAATTCTAATTGAGTGCTGACCTTGTTCTCGTCAGAAATCAATACAGTTCAAGCCCAACTAAAAGGCCACACAAACACTTGTGAACTTGACTGTATTGTTGTAGTTACATGATCTTTGATGAGCTCAGTGCTGCAATCATAAGGAGAAAAGATTCAGTGTCGGTGAGAGTTTCCTGCATCCCATGAATTTCTGTTTACGACTTTTGTCCATACACAAATGCTGTCCTTCAAAACAGAGCCTAAAAAAACAAAAAAACGAAAAAAAGAATAAAAAACCAACTCCCAAAAGACTCAAATCTGTCTGCCACCTTGTTTGTGTATATATATATATATATATATATATTAAAAAATTAGAGCAGAAAATGTCTTATGATTTTATCGCATTACGTGTGCCACTTTCATTTGTGCAAAGACAGATGCAATGTCTCCGGGGTTCTGTCGATACGAGGACGAGGGCTTAATATAAAGCAATATATTTTGTGATAGACACATGAACAATATCAATAGAAATTACGCTCAATATAATATTGTTTAAAAAAATCAGGAAGCAAACCTGACCTGGCATTCTGCGTGCTGCAGGCAGAGGCTTCAGTATGCCGTTTAGATTTGTGCCATCATTATATGTACATTAGAGGAAATCTGGTTCAGAAGAGCGTGTTTTCAGTGCGCAAGAGCCATTTTTTGAACCTTGTCAGTCGACCCAGCGAACAAGAAATGCATGTGCGCAGGCATGTGTGTGGCACAAGTACGTTGAATGAAAGTGGGGCCTAAGCTTAACTTTGTTCAAATAACCAACTAGTCACCTCAGTGCAACTTTTGTAAAACGATGATTTTGTGCATAGTACAATAATACGATCAACACCTTCAGACGGATACGCGATGTCCCGTATTTTCTACACTACAAGGCGCGCCTAAAGGCATTCAATTTTCCCAAAAGCTGACAGTGCGCCCTATAATCCAATGCGCTTTATATTGGGTGTCACAATCTCTTTATATTGCGAGACTAATAAATGTTTTCTTATCTTATCTTATATTCCCCCATTGAGTAGTTTCCTTGTTAGTGTTGCCATCTAGTGGTGATTATTAGCAGGAACCAATTCTAACGTAAAAGTGTTCTGCCCGACACTAATTGACGTGCATTCGCCAACACACACTAAAATAGACACCTACTTTGTGAGCTCTGCACAGCCATTATGAAATAAGGATAATACCAAAAGCATAGTTAACTATTGACAAAACAAAGGAAGGAGACAAGCAAGACTTCAAAGGATATTTAGCCCCTTGTGGAGATGAGTCCACAAGGCTTGTGTACCTTTTTGTTGAATCAATTGTCTTCATAACTATTGTCTTTCATTTATTGTTTTGTAATGCCATTTGTATTTATACGTTTGTGTTTGTGACCACTTCTGCAAGGCTTTGCTCTGTATAAATAAAGCTGTATTGTATTGTATTCCCTTTCGCATAGCACCATCTAGTGCAGGGGTCGACAACCCAAAAGTTTGAAAGAGCCACATGGACCAAAAAACCCCCAAAACAAAACAAAAAAAAAATATGTCTGAAGCTGCAAAATGACTAAATTGGCTACAAATACACAATGAGCCCACATGATTAAAAGTTTTTTTGCTTTTTTTTCCTGCAGTGCATCTGGAGAGCAGCGGTGCCCAACCTTTTTTGATGGAAGATCTACTTTGCGATATAAACCAACCTCCCGCGATCGACCCGTTACCGGACACGCTTGCATACGCACGCATGCCATAATGAGCAACAGCCATCACAGCCCCTCGGATGATCGAGCCATGGGACGCACTTTTGCAGCTTGTTAACTATTGTCGCTGCTAATAGAAATGTGTGTCGCAGGCTATGACGCAAATCCTCGTTGACAGAAATGTTGACATTTAATATTTATTCTACACATATTTACAACACTGGAAACGTTAAGAATGTTTGTGTCATGTTTGTGCTCCTACAGAAACCATATTAAAACATACTTCCCTCCTCCATCTTTTTCCGTTTTCCAACATTTTTGGAAAAGCTCCAGGGAGCCACTCGGGCGGCACTAAAGAGCTGCATGCGGCTCTAGAGCCGCGGGTTGCTGACCCCCGATCTAGTGGATGCATAGTGCAACCGCAGCCACTATTGTAGCTTCTATTCGATGCGTCTTATAATGCAGTGCACCCAATATATGAAAACAGTTTTAAAATAGGCCAATTCCTTGTAGGTATGCCTTATAATCCGAAGCAACTTATAGTGCAGAAAATATCGCATGGAAAGGACTTGGTAGATCCGGTGTTAACCAGCTCCGACCTACTCAACGTTGCACTTCAAGGGTGGTAAAAAATGTCCTATGACATACAAAAACAGCTAAAAATGAAGTGGATCTGAGATGGTTGGTCAACTGTCATGCATCCAAGAGAAGATTAGTTCGCGACACTTACATGGTATGAATCAAGCTTAAAGTGTGAACATAACGAATGAAACTTAATGTGTTGTAACTGCATCAAGGATACGGCTTTGGACTAGTGTCTTCCACAACGAAGTGTTTACGTTGCACTGCTGGAGGAGCACGGACATTAACAATGTTTGAATTGAATTGAATTGAATGCAACTTTATTGTCAAATGTGATGTACCATACATACAGCACAGATGAAATTTCTTCCCTCTCAACATAAAACAAGAGGAGCCGCTGCGTGTGTCTGCGCCGTCATCAAAAGAAAAGTGAACAAAATGTTGGCCATTGCAACGCCCACGACAAAGAGTGAGCATTCCTTGAAAATTTCTTTTGCTACCAAATATTTTGAGTCATATTTTCTTGATAGTTGAGTTTTGCTAATATTTTATCAGTAATTGTTTTAATTTATTCATCCATTCTCTTTCGCTTAGCCGAGGTCAGGTCGCATTTTAAGATAAAAAATTAAATGAAAGAAAGCTGCTTTTACTAGAACAATATTGTGCAGCCACGCACCAGTCTAAGCGTTTGTATTTGGTGGCGAGGGAAGACAAAAGACACGAAACATGAAAAGAAGTAAAATGTGCTCGCAACAATACAACTTACTGGCAATCATGCTGAATAAACACTAACTTTATTTGCACCAGACGCTGAAGTGTGACCACGGTCGTGCATGACTGTCCATTCATGTTGCCCTGCTTATGTTTTGAGCATTTAGCATTACTAGAACAAGTGAAAGAAACAATGTTTTGTTTCAGCATTGCATCACTGTTACGAATGATCGCTAAAGATTTGAGATAACATTTTAATTAGGGAATTGATTCTCATGATGAAACATTCGGGGGCAGGAGGGCTGCAGACAAAGAGCCATTAACACTATGGGAGAGTAGTTCAGGACTGTGGAGAGCAATGCCTCGTTTCTTTTTTTTGTTTTTTTTGTTAATCACATTTTATAGTTTTTTTTTCTTCTTTTCATTGCAGTCCACTCGGGACGCCCACAGCTGAAAGGCTACTTGTCTGAAGTTAACAGAGGGAACAAATGGTGTTGGCTGTTGCAAGCAAGAAGTCATTTCTCGGCATTTGGATGAGGGGTGGCCAATAGTGGTAAATATGGCTCCTTAGGTTTTGACAACCTCTTTCCACTGCTCTACTCTGCCAAGCCTGGGGGAGTCATTGGCTTTTAATTGCGTTTTTCACAAAAGTAATGGTCTTTTTGCAGACACAAAATGCCAGCGTGCGGGAGTTGCACGTGTTCTCGAAACTGATTTTCAGAGAGAAACCATGTGGGGAAAAAATTAGGTAAAAGGTGCTGTTACACTTAATACAAGTACGGTAGCGGAAAAGTGACTTTAAAAATGAACGTAAAGCAGTGAATTAAAAACGAAAACTCTTATGAACACAACAAAAGACAAAGGAAATCAAAAAGAAGAAAAAAACAAATTTGAGAGACACCCACGCACGTGCGCGCACACACACACTCTCTCTCTCTCTCTCTCTCTCTCTCTCTCTCTCTCTCTCTCTCTCTCTCTCTCTCTCTCTCACACACACACACACACACACACACACACACACACACACACACACACACACACACACAAACACACAAACACACAAACCAACTGTTGAACAAACAGCACGTTCAGTTCTGTTATGGTGCTGTTTTGCTAAATCTGGCACAGTGGGTTTAAACCTGTGTGGGGTGCAAAGAATTCTCAAGCCCATGAAGGCATTTTGGAGTAAATGTGCTGCCCAGTGACAGAAAGTTGCACGTCATGGGTCTAGCAACGGGGCGATGGCACAATGACAGGGCTAATAAAAGCAAGAATTGCGAAGAACAAAACATCGGATGTGTCCTGATTAAAAAAAGTTATTGGTCCACGAAAGGTTGCAATGTACAGCCTGGAGAAGGCACTCTTCAAACCTGAGGTGGTTGGAGCACTGCTCAGGAATAAGTGGGCTAAACACCTGTCAAAAGATGCTAAAAGTCTATCTGACCGTTGGATAAATCATTTGATTGCAGCACTTCACTGAAAAGGTTGTGCAATAATACATTCAGGAAAGGGTACTATCATTTTTATCCAGGCCATTTCTATCCATTTGTGAGATCATTCAATTACCCCCCCCCCAACCCAAAAAAAAGGGGAAAAAAATCCAGATTTTTCTTTTTAGATCCAGTGGGTGAAGCTCATATTCACTGTAGGTCGCTCAATGGTCTGGAAATTACAGTATTTGTGCGTGTACTGTAAATGCTTGAGACTTGTCTGAACCAAGCGTATGCATTATAGAAAGTTCTCTCAGCAGTCAAGGCTGTTCAACAATGGTCACGGGCATCAGCCCCAATTTCCATACATTGGTAGAGAACAGGACTTGAATGAGTCGCTGTGTGTACACTCTGCACCAATTGAACACACACCTCGATACAACATACCTTGTATGCGATGCAGTTGAGGACCTTCATTGCCAAGTCAGACACTTCAGGAAAAGGGTCTGCAGCCAGGTGTAGGAGCACTCTCCAGATTTGAGTGTAAACACTGTTGAAAGACACTCCTAAAAATTAAAAAAAAAAAAAAAAGGAAACATTTGGGCGGGTGAGTCCAACAGATTGATGGAAGTCATATGGTGCATTAAACTAAACAAGAAAAGATCACATGGACTACACTCCAGTTGTGACCCCATATAACTCCTATCCAAGTTCATTACCGCCGCAGCTAACAATCATAGACTAATCCGCAGTCATGTCATTACCAATCATGCTGCACGCCATAGTCATTTTCGAGTGCTGGAGTTATTGAATGTGTTGAGATGGCAGAGGCAAAATGACCTCCAGTGTTGGGTAATGTACATCATTAATCAAAACACAAGTACACACACGCACGCAAACACGCACACACAAGGCAGTACCCTCTCATCCACTGAGGATACATTGCTGTGACATCAATTGTAATTGTGAATACAAATGATCAGGGTGGTTTTGTCCATCACAAGCAGTCCCTGTCAGCGATGCAGAGAAGGGAGCTGGGTTCTTTAACCTTCCTTTTATCATTTCCCCAATCGTTTTTGAGTGCTTATGTTTCCATTTTTACCATTAGATTCACTCGTGGAATTTTGCCAGTGTCTGTGGATTTCCTTCACCCCGGGGAAGCGACAATCTCATTAGGCTTTTTCCTGCTCTAGCATGTTATGTCAATTGTAGACATACCCCATATTGCTGTTTGTAAACCATTTTGTCTCACGCTAAATCTCTTTTTCTGTGTCAGGATAACAGTTTCCTTTCCTCTCTGCGGCGACTGCGAGGCACTGCAATCAAACCAAACCAAATCCTAATTTGTTGCCAGGTTTTTTTTCTGAATTTATGCTCTCCTTCATCCTCCCAACAAAGCAGATAATTAGGATCCACATCTATGAACTGGCTTTTTTTCCACTGCGTATTTCCCTTTTATTTTGTAAAGAAAACGACAATGAGCCATACACATTCGGCAGCTTCTGAGTGTGTTGTGGCCTTGAATCATACTAATTTTCTTCTGACAGTAGCAAGAAAGGAGAGGGTGATGAAGTGCTGCAGTACATTTTGGGGATTCAACAGGGAGGAGGGGGAAAGCTGTGAAAGAAATGAAAAAGGCGCAAGACATAAAATACAATGAGATGATTTGAGGAGGAAATTGTTCAGGAAAAAAAACAGGAGTCAAAATACTGATGAGGTTTAGGAGAAGGGTATGAAAAACAACAGGAAGTAAGAGTACAGTACTTGTAGCTGTAGAAACATGACAGTGGGTTCATATAAAGTATACTTTTATTCCCATTTGAAATCTATGCCAGGTTTACAGGTCACAAATTCCAATTATGAATCCTCAATTAGCCCACACGAGGGTGGATATTATTCATTGTCTCGGCCTGAACTGACACTGGTGCCATGAAGACTTGTGCGGAGTGTAATAGATGTTCTGTTGTAAAGGTATCAACTTTGGGCTCAATTAACCACTGCACGGCTTTTCTTTCTTTCTTTTTTTTTTTTTTTTAAGAGCCTGCCCACGTGTGACATAGGGCTGCATAAAATACATCAGAAATATGATATAGCAATTTCATCTGTGAGACTTGGTAGGCTTCACAGGAGCAGTAAGCAGTGTAAGCAGCACTAAATAATGTCTACGGTGCTCTTTAAATGGAGGAGCATCGTAAATAAATGAGGCAATAGGAGGTGAAGTGTCAAAGAAAGTGTCATCTGAACAGAAAATGTCATGAGTTAGGTCTGTGTGGAGCAGGGTAGCACACTGTTGATGGGATTTCTGTTTTCTCAGAGACATTGATGTTTCCCAGGAGAACCGTCATGACTTAATCTCCTTTGATATGCCGTCACAACCGACTTGACATTTTGGGCTTTTGGCGTCGCAGCGATAACCGTGCTCGCCTTGTGTAGACTTTACTGACTACTGGCATTTATGGATGCCAGATGAAAAATCTTAATCGATGTTATGGGATGATACAATTTGGTGAATGCGTTTATAATTTCCAGGCAACCTTTGAATTTGCTACTTGCTGGCACTTGGCAAAGGTTGCAAGATTAGCAAGAAGATCAACCATCTCATCACTATCAATCAATGGAAATGGTGTCCTCATCACCATTTGCCTTTCGCTTGCATCAGGCTACTGTTGTTGCAATATTTGCAGAGGCAAATTATAGCAAGCAGGCAAAGAAAAACACTGGACGCTTGAAAACTAAATCAATAAATCATGACTGAAACTTTGCTCCGACTCCTACAGACTTTTGTTATCCAGCTTGTTTTCTTGCAGCTCCAGCATTTATGGTTTCAGTTTGTTTTAAACGGTCACTGTATAATACAAGAGGCTCTTTAGGTTTCGATATATTTTAAGCTTGGTTTGCAGTGTTCAACGATGAGAATGTATGTCGCTAGACTTAAAAAAATAAAAATAAAAACATCAACAAATTTTCTGCTGCGATGACATGTCGAGCAAATACAACAAAGGCATTTTGGGGGCAACTATAGATGACCAGTAGTGGACAAGTGTATGTTTAACCCTTTCAGGGACAGCGGTCACTACAGTGGACAGCTTATCATGTTATCAGGTTACAGGATGCCTGAATGGGTTAAAAATGGCATCTTAGAAGATGAAGAGGTTGCTGCGTACTGTGAGTGCACTCTAAAGTATGACAATACAGTACCTCAAAATGCAGAGGAGCAGAAATGATGTAGTGTCCCCCGACTCTACAACCCCGCTATATGATGTTGTTTTTGAATTTTTATTTATTTTATAGGAAACACTGTGTGCCCTTTGCATGTAGGAGAGATGAGCTACAAACGCCAATGTACTTTTCAGTTGTTTAACAAACACCGGGACAAAACACGTAAGCACACGCAGGAGTTATTGGTGGACACAGCTCACACTCAGACAAACATGCCGACTCACCGTCATCGCATGCCATCCCGCCAGACCGGGCCTCTCAAAGGCACATGCAGACAAAACACCTACAGTATTTTTTATTGACAGTCTGTTTAGAAGGGGAGCTTCAAGAAGTCAAAATGCGTTTGTTGAGGGATGAGTAAAATTATAAAAACATGTTTTCATTTGGCCTTTCTATATATAATAAGAATAAGAATAAGAAAACCTTTATTCGTCGCACAATGGAGAAATTCCCAATTTACAGCAGCAAAGGTATGAGCAGAAGAAAGTAGAAGAACAATTTTGTGGATTTTAAACTCTTGGATCTGGAACGGATCCCCCACATTAAACAGAGACTCGTATATCCAGATTTAGATGCTAGGCCAAGAAAGTGATTACTTCTTTTCAAGTACAACAAATGTACAACACAAATACAGTGGTACCTCTACTTACGAACGTCTCTTCATGCTAAATTTTCAAGTTACGATATTGCCTCTTGTTACGAAATAAATTTCAAGAGAAGAAAGGTAAAAATACAGTGTGGGCTGCAACTTACAGCTCAGAGTTTCCTGAATGCAACATACTTATAGCTGCTCTGCCATTGGCTATTACCGAGCATTATCCTGGCATCCCATTGGCTATGAGGGACCTCTACTGTATATGTCTATGTGTGCAGATCGGTAGATATGTGTCGATGCAGCGTCCTCGTCATTCGCCCCTCGGGCCATGAGGTGTTCCGATAATTTCACGTAAATGTCAATCACCCAGAAAAAGTGTTCAACAGTCGGCGATCGCTCACAATGCTGATGTTTGCCTTGGACATTTTCGAAGGATTTTTAACAGCCAACAAAAGCAAACATCCTTGGATCAGTTCTTTACAAAACGCAAGGCAAAAACCACTTCTGGGATAGAACATGAACTAAGAGGGCAAAAAAACGATGAGGATGCAGTTAAAAGATTAATGACCACCGTTTTTATTCTTTATTCTTTGTTTTTTACATTAAGCACAACTCTCATTTATTGTGCAATTATATAATTGTAACATATTTTGATGCATTTTTATGCTTTAGGAAACATGTCTGAATTTTGGGGTGGAGGGGCGGGGGGCTTGGAACGGATTAGGGCATTTACATGGAAAACGCGTCTATTTTTACTCTAATTTTCGAGTTTAGAAATCAAAGAAACCAATTAAAGTCATAATTAGAGGTAGCACTGTACTGTACCGGCAACATGCAGAGGCTGAGCTGAGTCAGGAAGTGTAACAGTTTTACGGTCACCTGAAGTGTAACGGTTTTTCAATCACCCGCTAGTGGGAGGACGAGTGTTGCTTTGACTTCACTCTGTACCTGGAAAAGAACTTTCAGAGCCTCAGGTGGCTGACAGGGTCGACCCTTGTGTGTCCACTGCTCTCCTGTCCTTTTGACAGCAGCAGACTCTTTTTACACTCATTCTTTTCTCGGAAGAGCAGATCCTCCCTTGGTCACTGCCCTTGAGTGAGGTGTTCCACCCCTTTTACGAGCAACCCGATGCTTTGCCGCAGTAACCAAAGGGCTTCTTAATAAAACATGCAGAGAATCCATACCAAAAGATTGATGATGTTAATTTCATTTCACTCATTACAAAACAGTGCTTGCAGCACTTTATCACTCCCTGCGTTCACCAAGCATAAAGATGTGGAAAATTAGCTGGCTATAATTTCAAAATGAATTAGGATGTAAGTGGGGCTTCCCTTTCTTTCTTGCTCTTCTCTGCAAATAACAACATTAATTCTCTTGCATTCATGTTTGTAATTGGTTGGTAATGTTTAGTGACTGGTGAGTGGCACAGCTGTTACCTATGAGGGAATTGAGTGACGAATATGACGACACCCGTCGCATTTTGTCAATGGTCTCGAAGGAGAGAATGTACTCTTCATTGTCGGGGCTTCCCAGGGTGCTGCTGGCGCTACTACTGGTGCTCAGGTTTCCCGGTGAAAAGGCTGCCGGTCCACCTGAATGATTGGTAGGACAAAAATATAGACATCATTCACTTACTCAATTACTTTCACTCATTCATACACATTCAATTCCTCAAGAAAGTAAAAACCTCTCCAAGGCTAAAATATTCAGAGATTGAAGTCTTTATATACAGATATGATAGACCTCAGGGCAGCAGAGAATGTTCTTGTTTTTAAAATTCGACCCAAGACCCACCTTTGTCATCTAGCTCTTACAGAATATTTATCTATTTACTTTTCTTAATTATTTTAAGCTTTGAACTAAAACAGGGCAACCTTGAGTTATGAATTCCCCTTTTTATGTACAATTTGACTTATGTACAACATTGAAATCATTGAAAATTTACCTCCATGTACTATTTTCAATATGGTAATATACGGTCTTGGCATGGACGAGCGGCTGGATATTTGTTTTAATTCTTCTTGCGGTGCATAATCATCATTGACAAAGTGTGTAGCGTGCTGCTGTGATCTGAAAACTAGCGATATACTTCTGCGGCTGATAGCATATGTAGGCACACGGTCCACCTCGGCATTCTTGATCATCCAATCACAAATCGCCCTTGCATTTGTGACATCAGAAAAATCATTTCATTTTCATCCCCCAAAAAATCAACTGAAAGTGTTTGTTATTTACTAAAATGTAGCTTCTTTCACTTGAAGGCAATGGACGGTTAATGTCGGCATAATCACAGCAAATAGCCATCCGCACATGTTGTTGCGAAGCAGAACTTCCACCTACGTACAGTGCATTCATCCAATCACAGATGCCAGAAGTGGCCACATTGAATGAATGCCAAAGCAGGTCCCGTGTTGACAGACACGAACTTTTGCCAAACATGTAAATAAGGCGCGGAACAGTGAGAATGGCTGGCAAGCTGCGAAAGGGAGTGTTTATTCAAAGCGCCTGTCACAAAGAAAGACTGGTGGCTCTTACTCTCGCATTTTGTTAGCAGGTTACGTATGTGTTGTTTTGATTTTTATTGCACAGACAAATAAGACAGCATTATCTCTTATGTCTTTGTAATGTGTTTTGAGTCACTTTGCTGTTGAATTGTGCTCTCCATCTACATTTGTCTTGCTTTGACCAGCATTTGCTAGTGACAGCCCGAGTGAGGCAATCAAACATGTAAATGATTCAAATGAATTTGAAGTGAATTAATCTTTTAAATGACAATGTGACATCCCACTATTTCTTTCTTTCTTTTTTGGACAGAAAAAGCCAAGTTTCCTTGAATTGGTATGCAAAATCAACCAATGAATTAGTGAAGAAACACACATACGAAACACTTAAATCTGATTATTTCCATGTGACTATGAAGAGAACTTTTTTGCCAGTGGAGCAACTGTAGTCCTCCCTTTTTTTTCCTCCTCTGGTAAAATTAATGAGCAACAACTAGTACTATGTTGTTTTTTTTAAAGAGGTTTGTTTCTTTACAGTGTGTTTTCACTTGTTTATTCCATATTTATTTTTAACTAAACAGTGGTAAAACAAAAACTAGGTACAACTGAAATTTGGGGCTGAAACAGATTAATTGCATTTCCATAACTTTAAATAGGAAACATTACCTTGATTTATGAACATTTCAGGTTACAAACGGGCTCACGGAACCAATAAAGTTTGTAACAAAATGTTCCACTGTATTTATTCACTTACTTTTTAGTACTTTTGGTCTTTGATTACTATTCATTTTTACATGGATCTTAGATTTGAATCTGACATTTATGTTTTTTAAATTATTTTAATACAGTTATCAGTCTTATTGATGTTCATCATTTTTCATGTTTTTTTTTTATAATTGTTTATTATATTTTAGCAAGAGTCATTTATTTCGCTGTGTTTCTTCAGAGGGAGCCTTTGGCTCAGGCAACTGCGATGTACTGGGGTTTCGATGCTAGCGGTCCGGGTGCAAAGAGCTCCATGAGGTGGTGTTTTCCTCACAAGGTGCTCAGTACAGTCTGTTCTTTGCGTCATTTATTCCTTTTGCACCTTTATTATTTGTTTATTTGCCTGTTTGTTTGGGTCCTTGTGGCTGGTGCGATTTTAACAATATGAAGCACTTTGAGTTACAGTGTCATATATGGAAAGTGCTCGACAAATAAAGTTTGATGCATTGATTAATATTTTTTTTTTCATTTCTGCACAGTGATATAGTGTTTTCCATAGATGCATTTTTCATGATGCAATAAATGTGTAAATTTTCACACAAACATCTTTGTGGAAATTGCACAACTATGGAGGAGAACATACTCGTTATTGGGGGGGGGGGGGGTTATAAAAACAAGGAAGATGCAACCAAAGGAGGTTTTAATTGGTTCTTCGCAGTTTCTTGTGTCGTTCAGTATATTTACAGTGTGGCACAAATGTTTACCTTAACTCAGGGGTCCCCAACCGGTCCGCCGGGCATTTGGTACCGGGCCGCACAGAAAGAACTTGCCTTAATTCCGTTTTATTTATTTCGGAATACGACAGATGTTTTATTTTGAAAAACTACCGGATTCTCCGTTACATCCGTCTGTGTCACGCTTGACACACGTCAAGCCGCGCTTCTCCTTCACGTGACCGATTACGGTAAAAACAAAATTCCAGAGCTCGCAAAATGAGTAATAAAACTGCTGGAGAGCGCAAATGACGGCGGCGTTAAAAGTACGTTCGAGACAACTGGATTAAAGTTATGGCTGTGTGAGGCGGGGGGGAGGGGGGGTTCTGCAGCAACGGTGACGAAAACAAAATTACGAAGTAGACTGGACATAAAACACACACTTGAGGTGTCATTGTCTCCTATTACCCCGAGATGGGACCGTCTGGTTGCAGAAAATCAAGCTCGGTGCTGTGGTGAGTCGTCATTTTCATGCACTTTGAATTTGCGTTGTATCGTATTTTGAAGACATTAAACATTGCCATAGCGATCGGAGTGTTGCGGCCAGATTAGACGCTCCTTGTGTTTATTATTATATTTCGAAAACGCCACCATTTTCATGCAGCTCATACCCTATTATTTTGTTGTATTATTTCCGCCACACCTTAAATGCCAGTCCCTGAAAATATTGTCTGACATAAACCGGTCCGTGGGGCAAAAAAGGTTGGGGGCCCCTGCCTTAACTGAAACAGCGTTTGTTTGACATTTGGAGGCGGCTGTTTCCACATAAATTCAGGCTGTTTCAAAACAAGTTGACAACAATTGCAGAAACACCTTCCACCTTGAATTTATATTACTGAGATGAGGCCATTTATCAAGTCTCAAAGCAGTAATCCTTATGGAATGCGATGGATGTGTGAAGACGAGGGTTTAGGACAGGACAGGATGGCTAAACGCAGGTATTGAATTAAGGAGTAACATTACGTTAATACATGCATGGTGCATTGCGCCACTTGCTAGTGCTCATGTGAGACGGATATACTACAGGCTGGATACCTTATAGCAGGTGTGTCAAACTCATTTTTGTTGCGGGCCACTTTGGAGTTACGGCTTCCCTCAGAGGGCCGTTACAACAGTGAAACAGAATTAATGTTTAATCATCACATAGTATTATTACTTGTACACAACAAATTGATGGATTGGTAGTTTTGAAATCAGTCAACTTGTTGTTGGATCTCTCTCACACACACACACACACACACACACACACACACACACACACACACACACACACACACACACACATTTATCCTCACTAGGTTCACGGGGGGTGCTGCCTATCCCAGCAATCTTCGGGCAGCCAGCCAACCGCAGGGCACACAGAGAGGAACAACCATCCGCGCTCACACTCACACCTCGGGACAATTTAAAGTGTAGAACAATATAGCGTAACATACTATAGCTGCATAGGTGGTGATAAACCAAAGAGCTCCGGAAGTCTCAAGATGACACAAATGTCTCAAAAGTGGCCACACTAGAAAAGCTACGAAACCTTTATTTATGCAGTTGCCGGGGCTGTACTTTTTCTTGATTGTTTTCACGTAAATTCTGTTATTTGATGTAATGATCATTAACTGAACAGCTTCACATATACATAACATTGAACAGTCTGTTCATTTTCATTCTGCATTTTGGGATAGGATTTAAGAAAAGGAAAATGTTAAACAATGAAATACTTCACAGTATATGTACAGGCATATGCTTCACATAAAACAAACAAACAAATAAATAAGTAAATAAATAGAACGTTTCCGCAAGCATGCTTGCAAAAGATCGGGACCTCTGCCTCAATTCAAGCCAGGTAAGAAATGTTGAAGTAATCATACTGTGACTCTTTAACAGTTTGTACTTTGTAAAAACAGCAAATAAAAATGTCTATAAATTTATGCCAGCTTCAATCATTTTCTGCGGCAACCTTACTTATTCCTTAACATTAGTCTGACTCATAAAAGTAAAATAACTCGGGCCCTCATACACCCTCTCGCCGAAACAATCTGCACACCGAAGTGTAGACACAGTGATTGGAAGTGAATGAAAGAACTCTCTGCACTGTGCTTATCGATAATAAATACCGCTGCATACTGGAATGACTACTGTGAGGATGAATGTGAACTTGTGTCAACACTCAGCATCACTGATTGCTCCACTCTGGATTTATGAATGACTGGCAGCATCTGGCAGCAATATACAGAGGACGCGCACTCTTCACGCTTCAGCTGCTTCAATCCCGCAGCAGTGACACAAATCACAGGGCAAAGAGCTCTTTGCACATGCACCAAAACCTCTTGAGTTTCATCGTACAGTGGGACCTGTGGGTGCAGCTGGAGCTTGGATTGTCTTCTATTCTATTACTTTGTAAGCCCATAGATATTCTTCAAACGTGGCCCTAAATTGACAAACTGACAAAGTGAGCAAACTATCTTGAAATAACTCTTAACTCTAACCCTCATCAACCAATTTGATTAATTACAAACTTACATTTTCTCCATGCAGGTTATTATTAATACTCATTTAGGTTAGGTGGCACGGTAAATGACTGGTTAGCAAGACCATCTCACAGTTCACAGGTTCTGAGTTCGAATCTGGGGTCTGGTCTTCCTTGTGTGGAGTGGGCAGGTTCTCCTTGCGCCGGCGTGAGATTTCTCTGGTTACTCCAGTTTCCTCCCACATTCAAAAAACAAATCTTAGTTTTAATTGAAGACTCTCAATTGTCCCGAGGTGTGAATGTGGTGAATAAGTCTATATTTGCCCTGCGATTGGCCATTTTCGCCTCAAGTCAGCTGGGATAGGCTCCAGCACACCGGCAACCCTAATGTGGAGGAACGGATTCACTGAGGGTCACTGATATACTGTAGGTTGAACATATTATTCTTTTTTGTTGACTGTGAACCAGGTCCAAAATTTGCTGCGACCACGTTTGTTTTCAACATGACAAAATATCCAGTACCATGGACAGCAACAATCTGATCAGTCAGACAGTATTTTCTCTTGGGCTGAAATCCTCAATATCTTGATGTGACAATTGAAAATAAAACAGGACAATACTGTAAGGAAATCTAGATCTGTAGGAGTACAATGGCACCTTTGTTTCACACTGAAGTTTGAAGGTGCAATGACTAACGCATTTTTTTCAAATCAAACATTTCCCATTAGTGCTTCTTTTTATTACTCATAGTTACGGTGAAATGAGTCCTCAAGTAATTCAAGCTCCTCAATTATAAATAAATAAATGCGAGAGGATTTTTTTTTTTCTGCCTCGGGTAACCGTTTATTTGGTGTGCGCTGTTGGGATGACTTGTCAAGCCAGCCGCAACAAGTGGTCTTAATATGCGTTAGGGAAGAAAGCGCCGAAGGCCGTTTGTACTTTGTAAAAACAGGCAACCAAAATGTCTATAAATTTATGCCAGCTTCAATCATTTTCTGTTTAAGTATATACCGTATTTTCCGCACTATAGGGCGCACCAAAAAGTCTTCCATTTTCTTAAAAGCTCACGGCACGCCTTAAACTCCGGTGCGCCTTGTGTATGATCATTACGGTAATATGTCAACCCCAAGATGGCTCCTTGCTGGAGACATGCTTACAATGTTATAACTTGTTGTTGGTTCAGTGACCTGTGTTGCTGCTTTCTTAAATACATTTTTGTTGCAGCTCCGAAAAAAGGAGAGCTGTGGTGTTGTTTTTTTTAAAACGCACACTTTATTAATTCACAGTCTCAACAAATACAGGTACGCCTTTGTCCGTCCCTGTGCCTTCGCTTCTTCCGTTCGACTCGCGAGGCGTTCATGACCGCCTCGGAAAATCGGAAATTAACGATTCCTTCAATGAAACTACGAAAATTGAAAATAATGCATCAAAACAGAAAATCAAGCGAAGAAATCACAAAATAAATTCTATAGCCCTACTACAGAATTTATTTTGTGATTTCCTCGTTTGTGAATACAGTACACAACAAAGGAATAAATGGACTGTCTTACACTTCTGAGACAGTCCAGTCTCCTCCAATATACTGATCGTTCTGTTGCAGCTACGCTCAAGGAAATGCCAAAATAAATTCTGTCGGGGGGCTATAGAATTTATTTTGTGATTTTCTGTTTTGATGCATTACTGTATTTTCAATTTTCGTACTTTCATTGAAGTAATCGTTAATTTACGTTTTTTTGGAGGCAGTCATGAACGCCTCTCAAGTAGAAAGGAAGAAGAGAAGGCACGGAGACGGACAAAGACGTACCTGTAGTTCCATCTAGTGGATGCATTGTAGATTGCGCCTTATAGTCCAGTGCGTGCAATATATGAAAAAAATTACCAAATAGGCCATTGATTGAAGGTGCGCCTCATAATCCAGTGCGCCTTTTAGTGCGGAAAATACGGTACATGAACAAACCATACATGAACATCAATGCCTTGGTCGACTTTTATTTTGAAATTGACGTTCACAGCGTGTGGCAGCATGTGTCTGTAACGGATGGTAAAAATAATCATTGGGGCAGCTAGCTTGACTTGTCTTCCCGTTTGGAGGGTGGCCGGAGCCCAGTTTTGATTGCCCTCACATAGCATTATACCACCACAGATTAACACGCCATCCCAAAATCATGTTCAGTCTCTAATTAAACGTTCAAAGGTTGCCGTCATCGCTTACAATTGCATATGGCCCCAGTCACCGGCATTAGTGGCTCGCAGCAAGTGCCCAATATTGGCTTGACAACAGCCATTCGACTATTTCTTGATAACAAAATGCACCCAGAAAAACAAATTTTGTACATACATTGGCCAATTTGTATTAATAGTCATAGGTCTCCACCTTATAAGATGGTAAATTGTCAAAGAAAAAAAGTCACACGTGGATTTTTAAACAACTTATTTACCTTACATCCAAAGACGCATTTTACCCCCCAGAGTGTCCCAGAACCTTTCTCAGTCACTCTTGTCACATGAGACACATTTGCCCAGGAGCTTCACCACACAACAGTGCAGCCTTTGCAAAACTTTTTTTAAAATACTGGGGGATGCATAGACTTATATATAGCTCTGTGCGGGTATGTCGCTCAATGGCCGGACTGTCGTCCATTACCAGCAGTGCTGTGAGTCGGTCGGAAAAACAAACAACAGAGGGGACGGGGAGCCCAGTGCAGAGATTGCTGTATTTATGGCACTCACTCTCTATGGTCATTAAACTCAACTCAAGATTCTTTTTTTTTTTCTTTTTTTGCCCGCTCGCCGCTACGCATACAAAGTAATTTTTGAAAAAAACGTGGAATAACACGCCAGTGTGCACCTTGTCTGCTGATCTTGGTCGACCCCTTGCAAATTTTTGCAATGCATTATGGAATTATTTTTCTTAAGAGTCCTCCTCAAATGTCAGTATTGTCGGGCAGTTTCTAGAAACACGTTATGTCTTGTTGGACCGAATATGGACTTATCTGTGTGCTGAGAATGTTGCCAAAAAAGTGAAATACCTGTACATCAATATTGAGGTGTATTTTTCAGCTCTTAGGTACGTTTACCAAGCTAAACTAAGTGATTACAACCAATCAAGCTACAGATGTAAAATGAATGGAGCCTTCCTTCAACAGGCAAAAACGAAGCTGCGCACTTACCTTTGATGCTGACATAGTTGCAGTTCCTAACAATCCATTTTTAACAAACCAGGCTTATGCTAAATGTGCTATCTACCTATTTTTTTTCTAGCTAAAACAGCTAGAAAAAAAATCATGACTGTGGTTCTGACGTCACTTTGCCCAGGACCCACAACCTCACCAAATGTTTTTAGACAAGAAAATATTGTTTACTGACATGCGCAATTTTCATTGAAGAAACACTTTACTTTATTATCTACAAAAATAAAACAATTCATTATTAAATGAAATATTTTATTTTCTCGAGTACACATAATTGCTGTCGAACCAAGCAAAAATATACTTTTTTCCAAAACGGGATTATTCCATAACATTTTGAGTAGGACACTCAAATACTGTACTAAAATATTCGAGAGTTGCAGCCCTAATTCATCCATTGACTATATTAACAAATCATACCTTATACTGTAATACTGTTTACTGCCATTATTGTGTTAAAGTAGTCTATGCAGCCACAAAACTTTTGGAAAAGAGAGGATTCTACTCTCGCCTCTCTGGTATCATTTGTTTTAGTTACTCGATTAATGTCGTTAATGTTGTTGTTGCTCCAGCACCAGATTAATTTAAAAGCCTCCATCAACTGTAATAGCTTAGCTCTCTTTCTGTCTCTCGAGCTATTTTATTTTTCTGCCAGTAATCCGTCACTCCTACCTTCTTCATTGAGGTTGAGGTTCTGCAGGCTTTTGTTCAGGTTGCGAGCAGTGGTGACTGCACGAATGTTGGTGTAGGAGTTGACAGATCGTAGACGTGGGATGGCTGGACTGTCCCTCACTGGCGTCAAGTTACCAGGCTCTGGGTTTGAGTGAATCAAAAAATAGACAGGAAAACTTATTTCTCTTCATAGACAACCAATATTTCAAATTCGTTTTGTAAATAGAAGTAAAATATGACAACAACATAGAGTAAACATTTAAATGTAAGTTAGGGACAGTTTTCTTTCAAGTTACATACTCCACCAACGTTTGCAGCGAGTGCTAAATTGGACTGATGTCAAGACAAATCTGCTCCCAACCCCTGCTGTGCTCTTAGCACTACCGTAATCCTACTGTGCAGAGAGCATCATACTGAATGCCTAGTAAATGACCTGTGACCTCAAAAACCCAGCCACAAATTGTATGAGATATTCGTTCACTTTTTCCAACTTGAGAGAAACCAAATGATCTATCCTTAAAAAGAAAAATACAGCAATTCCCATTTGGACTCAGCGACCATCAATATTTTGTGGGCAATCTACTATTAAAAAAAAAAAAGAAAAAGTTTCTGCCGATAAATTCAGTACAGGGCGATAATCGAAGACCTCTGACACAAAGAGTGCTGAGAGAAGACCCTGATAGATGCCTTGCTTAAGACAGAGGCTACAATTGGCTTAACATGGTGCTGAAACATCCATCCATTTACTGACTCGCTTATCCTCTTTAACATGGTGCTGGATGAAACATCCATCCATTTACTGACTCGCTTATCCTCACAAGGGTCGTGGGGCATGGGTAAACCCTGAACTGGTTGCCAGCCAATTGCAGGGCACACAGAGACAAACAATTCGCGCTCATACTCACACCTAGAGACAAGTGAGAGTAAATAACGAACCCATGGTGCATGTTTTTGGAATGTGGGAGGAAATACGAGTACCCGGAGAAAACCCACGCAGGCACGGGGAGAACATGCAAACTCCACACTGGAAGGCCGAAGCCAAAATTGAACCCTGCACCTCTGCACTGTGAGGCGGAGGTGCTTACCCTTAAGTTTTCAACAGGGGTCCAGAGCGTGACAAAATCACTTGTTGCCTTAGAAGCAACTATCAAATGATGTCCCATACAGAAAATTTAAAGAGCACCACAGCAATAAGACCACCTGCACATCTCCCTCTAAATCTATGTTAACCAGAAAAATTCCGTCTTTAAAAAGATAATGCTCAGTATTTTTTGAGACTGTTGGCGCGGTATTAATTTCACACTATGTTGATGATTGTAGTGCTATTCGGTATCATCCGAATAGCTGTTTCCAATATTTTAAATTTCTAAAGCCAATAAATGGGGCACAAAATACCAGGAACAGCTCCCTGGATGATAGAGAGCAGTTCTACACAACCACAATAATTAAGCGTGAAAGTAACAGTGTTAATCAAAACACACCATGACAATGTTTGCACTTTTGCCTCTGTGGTGGCGGTCGTTGTAGAGCAGGGGTCTCAAACTCAGGTCCTGGAGGGCCGCGTTCCTGCATGTTTTCCAAGTCCCCCTGTTGCAACACACCTGATTCAAATGAACAGGTTCAATGTCAGACTTCCGCAGAGCTTGCTGATGATCTGATCATTTGAATCAGGTGTGTTGCAACAGGGAGACTTGGAAAACATGCAGGACAGCGGCCCTCCAGGACTGGAGTTTGAGAGCCCTGATGTAGAGTATATGCTGTAATTATTTTCATGAATACAGTATACATTTCATACAATCTACTTAGTTGCTTCGATAGTCCATGACAGTTCAACACCGCACAAATCACCAATTGTAAGCATATAAAGTTATCGCTCTGAGAGTACAAATCCAAACATTAAAAACAACATCTTGATAATAAAACAATAGCACATTTCTTAGACATCTCTTGTATTGGATCTCGCTCAATTGTAACTAATGTTGTGGACGGTTAAATAACAAAACACTTGAGCCGCCCCAACTCTAAAGTCAAGAACTGAGTCCAGCCGAACGGCAAACCAAAGCTAATCATCATAAAGTTGCCCGGAAACACCAAATGGCAAAAGCAAGGTCTTTTTCAAAGTAAGTTTCAATGGGAATAGTACGTAAATGGAATACAGTGGACTCCCGCTGGTTGCGGGGGATCGAGTCTGGGCCGCCCCATGAAAAGCAAAAATCAGCATCTAATTATAAATGCACTGAAATAAATATGTGCATCAATAAATAGCCAAAAGCTTTCTGTGAAAAATGAGGGTTGGTTCCCAAACAGCAAATAACCCAAAATAAAAAATAAAAAAGAAATCTGCAAGCGTATAGCCAGTCTCTGTGTGAATGTGCCAAAACCGACCTTGAATGGTGTAACTGGAGGGCGTACCTGAAGTGTTGGCTGGTGACGGCACTGTATAATTTTTCTCCTCCTCTATGAACTGAAGGGCAACAGTACAGAAGTTGCTTTCGTATTGGACCACCAGGTGACTCAATGCTACCACCAACTCCTGCAAAAAATAAATATAAAATATCAAATATATACATACATACGGTTTAAACATACTGATGATTTTCACCAGACACAAGATGGATCACAGAGGATTGTGTAATGCAGTGAGGGCCTGAAGAAAGAAGGAAGAAAGTAAGACGAAAGAGATAAGAAATAGAAATAGCAGACACTACATTGCTTGTTCACCCACTGAAACAGATTGCATGGGCAGTTGCCAGTAGCTGGAAAAATGGTGGACATTGTATTTAAAAGATGATTTTGCTCTTTAAGTAGTGCTAATAGTTTTCACCACAGAATATTTGGGAAATCATTGCAAATGCAAACTGAACTCAATTTCTAGAGTATTTTCGAAAACAACTTCATCTGAAACGAAGCGCTGTGTATAAATCGAACAAAAACACAATTCTACACATTTTCACCTGAACGTCAACCCGCACTGAGACAGTGGTGAGGGACAAGGGAAGCAGGGCGAACCAAATGTTTGTACTGCAGGTCTATTTGCATTGTTTTAGTCCAATGTGACATGCATCTGGATTTTTTGTCATGTCAATGTGAACAGTACAATTTTGATTTTTCCAATGCGACCCAGGCCTCCTTCGTACGTTGATGTACATCGGCTATTGTATGTATCTAATGCGAGTGCAGGGAATTTCTCCGTTGCGAGACTAATAAAGGATTTTTTATCTTATCTTATCTGACCTATGCGTCACCAAAGCGAACAAACATAAATTGTTCGCCAAAAATGTCACCGTGAAAAGCAATGGCTGACGGCAGAAAACCTTCAAATGTGAGGTTTCTCTCTCTGTGGCCCGGCATCAACTGGCCTGCGGATTGTTGCTTGGGGAGCACTGCTCTAACTAACAACGCGACAATCTGATGCCATCTTTGGGGGGGGGGAAAGCATGGAATGAGCACTTCACTGGCCTGTAAAATCCTTCGTAACAAATAAATGCGGGGAAAAAAACCCATTGGTTTACTCAAGCACATGACCATTACAGTCAGGTTTTGAGAGCAAGAGAAGCCATTTGAACCGTTACGGTAATAGTAGGGGTGTTCACACGGCACACATTTGCATCGGTGCTGCACCGACGTATTTTGGTGCGATATATCTTACACCGGTGTAAATTTTGTGGAGCGTTCATACGTAAAAAGCTGCTTACTAAAGAGAAGCGCCTTAACCCCGGTGCAGCCCCACTTGCGTTCACACGGCAGTTTCTGCAGCCGTGCAATACGATAGTAATACGGAAATAAAACATGCGCATGCGTAAAGTGCACTCCCTATTCTCCGCCTTGTTTGTGACATATCGAAAAACCATGGTTTATATTTCTCCAGACAAATCAGCGCTGCGGTCTATCAGACACCGTAAAAGGATGAGAGAGAGAAAGGAAAGATGACTTAAGTACAACAGAGCACGAAAGCAACGCATTCAATACCCGTATGTAATCAACTCTTCTCACGCGTCGTAGCGAGTTTACCCTCGTAACGTTCACATGTCCAATTTTATATCGGCGCTGCCTCGCAAACGAGCATTTACTCCGGAGTAAATTTTGAAACCACCTCCTTGAGCAGGGTTAAATTTGCTCCGGTTTAAGCTGTTTTCAGGGGCTACACCGGTGTAACTTTGTCCGTGTGAACGCTCTACGGGGGTAGCCCCGGTGCTGCACCGGAGTAAAAGTTGCCATTTGAACACCCCTTTTGACACTTTTAAGACTCAGAGAACCCCTTGGACTTTTGATCTGTACAAGTTTTTTGGTAGATATTTTGCATTGAACACTTTTTTTTTCAGTTAACCAGAGAAGGATTTCGCATGTAACAGACAAAACCAAATGGTTAATGCGCTACGTTGGAAACCAATTAAGTTGTTTCACTCCAATATTTTGGGGTTTTGAGTAACTATTGGAAATATTACACAAAATGTTGCCCAGAAAGGCATTTTTTTTCACCAGACACACACAAAAAAAAAAAAAAAAAAGTTGTCTAGGATTATTCATCCAATTTTAAAATTCTAGCTGAGTTCTGCTCAGGTTAAATGGTAAATGGGCTGTCACTTTTCAACTTTTCAACCACTTTGACATGGTTGGAGGTCTATGTGGGCACACATGTATGCGTGTGTGTGCGTGTATGCATCTCTGCGTGTGTGTAGAGCGACCTTGCGAACTACAGGACTGCCATCGTTGATGAGCTGGGCAAGCATCATGGCCACATTGTGGTCGATGGTCGTGGAGTGGTCCGTCCTCTCCGCAGAGTTTCCCACAAATGTACCGAGAGCAAAGACAGCGGCACATCTCACCTGGAGCGACACAATTATTGATTCACAGCCTTCAACTCACACTCTCGTTTAGCTTTGCTTCAGGGCCTCTGTAACCTGTTAATATTTGAAACAGCATGATAAAGCCTTTTCGAGGCAATTGCTGTGCCCAGTGCACTGAAAACCAAAATACGTACTAGCCCAGAATACGGTTTTACAGCCAATTATAGTAGCTGGACTTTCCATTTCGATGATATCACGATAAAAAATGCTGGAGAATAATATTTATGGGTGCCACTTTTAAGGAATGAACCAAATGACTTTCTCTCTTTCTTTCTTTCTTTCTTTATTTATTGGATGCCTTCTCCACATTTCTTGTTCTGTGAGTGGCATTTGCTGGGAATGAGGCTACAAACAATAGTTAATAATTTGACTATATTGTTTGTTATGGCGGCGGCCCGGTAGTCGAATGGTTAGCACGTCGACTTCACAGTGCAGAGGTACCGCGTTCAATTCCAGCTCTGGCCTCCCTGTGTGGAGTTTGCATGTTCTCCCCGTGCTTGCGTGGGTTTTCTCCGGGTCCTCCGGTTTCCTCCCACATTCCAAAAACATGCATGGTAGGCTGATTGAACACTCCAAATTGTCCCGGGGTCTGATTGTGAGCGCGGATGGCTGTTTGTCTACGTGTGCCCTGTGATTGGCTGGCAACCGGTTCAGGGTGTCCCTCCGCCTACTGCCCGAAGACAGCTGGGATAGGCTCCAGCAACCCCAGAGAGGAAAAAGCGGTTTGGAAAATGAATGAATGTTTGTTATGGAGACGAAAGGTCTCCTGCTACATCACTGCCAACTTGAGCGTAGTTTTAAGTGATGATGCAGCCCACAGATGTTTGGTAACATGGACTCAATACATGGAGCGTCGACTCAAGTCAAGTGCAACAACTTTCTTTTGCATGTTCGAATGTTCATCTTGCTTTGAAGGCCACTTTCCAAATACTAGATCTTCGCAGAAATATAACGAAAACAGGATTCATTGGAGTAATATATTAAAGTAAAATGCAAGCACTATAAGTTTGGAAATTGATTTGTCCAGTTTAAAGCCTTCTATATTCCTATGTTGACCTGCTTTTTTGGGCAACCTTTTTTGGGGGGGAGGGTGGGGGGTTGGAGCATTATCATCTTGCATGATAAGGGATCTTCCACTTAGTTTGGTTGCACATTTCTTTAAACTTTTTTTTTTCTGCTGCAGTCATGTCCCTCATCAATGAGGATTAATGAGCATGTTCGAGAAGATACAACGCAAGCCAAAGCCTCCTAAATGTTCACAGCTGAAAATGTATGTTTCAATCACTTTGGTAAAGGTGAATATTTTCTTACTCATCAGATAATTTTTTTTCAGGCTTGTCTCTGTGCCTATTGTTCTTTTTTCTTTTCGCTTATGAGTGGCTTGCTCGTGTATCCTCTATACTTATGTTCATAAAGTGTTGTGGAAATAGAGTGTCATACCTCTGTTCTTTTTCTGATGTCGCTAACTGTTTTGTAGGCCTTGCAATGTCTCAAGCTGTTTATGTCATCAACTGTTTGTACACAACTTAATTTTTTCTTCAGGCCATTCCAAATTATTGTACTGGTTATAGCTCATGCAATGTCACTGATTGATGGTTTTTACTTTCAGATCCACGATTGCTTGGTTTCCCACCTATTGACAATTGTTTCGTTTTCATGTTGGTTCCACATCTAATTGGTATAAATGTAGTCTTCACAGGCAAAACCAACATCTGAAACATAGCTTAGACATTGAGTGCTATTTAATGTTTAAATGAGAGTTTAATAGGACACAGCTGGGCCATAAAACATTTCACTCATATGTTCAAATACTTCTGCCAGCATTGTTTCAACCCAAAGGGTGTGTATCAGATGTACAGGGAAATAGAGCACCTTGAAATAAAAGCTGAAATGTTGACCAACTTTTTTATCTTTTGATGTCAAACTCAAATGTGTTTTTAGCTTACAACAAAAGTAAAGTAATAGGCCGGAACGTTACAATACTTTTCAATAAAGTCAAGGAACTGGCCTCACTGCTCTTATATTGTTTGAGGAGCTTGTGTATGTTTCAACCTTTTTATGTACATAGTTTCTATATATTTAGAACATATTAAAGTATCAATGTTTTAGGGGTTGAAAGACTTCAGATGTGTTGATGCGAAGGTGATGACAGTCTAGTCAATGTCGATCGACTAACTGCTGACGATTTTTTTGCAGTGGTCAGATCGCTGCGCCCCTAAAACAAAGGCTCGCTCACTCATCTTTGGTTACACGGGCTCCGACTCATTCAAGACCTCTGCACTGTGAGGCGGACGTACTCACCAGCCGACCACCGTGCCACCTCTTTACCGTTATTGATCAAAATATATGCAAATGTCCCATATAATTCCAAAACAGGAAGAGGGAATGCTCAGCAGTAATGCACTGTAGCAAACCTTCAGTTGTGTTAAGCGGGTTGTTGCAAGAGTTTCATTTGGATCTGTGACACTCTGAAGGTATATGTAATTTGCGATTAGATGACCTAAGGTCGGGCGTGGGACCAGTAGGAGGAGAAAGAAGATTGTGAAGGCTGCTCGTCGGCTAACATTAGCAGCTGCCTTTTCAAATGGGTACTTCAAGTCCTAAAATTGTCAAATTTCTCTTTTCCAAGTTTTGATACTGTTTCAAATGTGTGTGCGTAGCAAGTTCAACCTCTCACCTCAGGGATTGGATCAGACAACAAGATGTAGAGCTTTTCGTGTGCACTATCACGAACTCCGCACCAGCGGGCTGGGTCAAAGTTCTGCCAGATGCGACCCAGGCATATGGCGACCCACTGGCGAAGCAGTGGCTGGGGGTCCGAAAGCTGCTCCAGGCAGTTTGCTATTAGGTTACCCTGCAGACAGGCCTCCTGATGAGAGAGAGAGTAGAGGAAAGGATACAGGTTGATTATATTGTGAAAAATTCACTGGCTGGGAGACTCCTAAACAGCACACAGAATTCCAAGCTTGGTCTCTTTCGACTCATTAGTCAATAAGTCATCACTGACCTACGACCTCACACTGAATCGCGCGTAAAAGGTTGATGAGATTTGCACCAAGAGCAGTTACTCACTTGAAGCGAGCAGAAAAGCTAATGGGTGTTAGGAAATGTATGGCCATCTAAAGTGAGAGGAAACCCCCCCTCGCCCTCAACACCTCTCCACCCCACAACATTTAAGGAAACTTTCTGCCATTTTACATGTGTATCTATCTTCTTTCATCTACAAAAATGCTGCTCACAGAGTGATTTAAACGGCTTCATTTAGTGTACAAAGCAATCATTACTGCTCTGTACTGTGTCCCTTTTTCCGGAATCCGCAGGAAATTTTCTGTCATTATTTTATTCAAGGCAAGGCAGCTTTATTCATATCGCACATTTCATACACAAGGTGACTCAATGTGCTTCACATATGCAACGACACAAGACTTCAAAAGCATTTACAAACACCATTTAACGACATTTAGAAGCAAATCAGAGAAAACAAGTGGCTTACAAAATGTAGTAAGAGAGCATACAATGACAACATTTCAACACATTAGCAGAAAACATTTAAAAATGTTTTCAAAGTAAAGAGAAAAAAAGGTTTCCCAAATTACTAAAAAAGAAACAAACAAACAAGAATTTAAAAAATGATTCAAAGATCTGTATTTAATAGCAATTACACTTGCCATCTTTTTCCATTGATGTGCAACAAAACTAAATGCAGCTTCACCATGTTTGCTTTGAACTCTGGGCTCCACTAAATGACCCAAGTCTTTGTATCTCAGAGCCCGACTGGATTTATATTCAATCAGCATTTGTTTGACGTTTTCAGAACCCAACCCAATCAGTGATTTATAGACCTGTAGCAGAATTTTAAAAACGATTCTACAGCTGACTCTGAGTCAGTCATGATTTTCATAAACGTATTGTTGGTGTTGTCATTTATAAATCCTTTTCAATCGACACAGTGGTTGCCAGAACTTTTGGGATTCCTGTATTTGTAGTTCAAAGATAAATCCAGAAGTCCAGAAAAAGAAAAAAAAGGCATTATCAGCAGAGAAGAATGCAAGCAAAAAGAAGAGTAGAGCAGCTGGCGTTGAAACACTACGCAAGCAGGAAGCAGTCGTTATACGTCCTCATATTTGTCTCTCCTGATGAGTGGCACTCATCGCTGTCCTGTGAAAAACACGTATCCATTTTTGTAGTTTTAAAAATTAATACATTAATGGGGTGGCCAAAAGGCGCTTACCTCATTAAGGTAAAAAAACTAAACGACAAAAATGGACATGCGTCATTTTCACATCATAGCAGCGTATTGGAAATCTATTATTTCCCGTGTACATGTTTCATCATTTTCTCCTTTTCCATGATAAAATGCCAGCTCAAAACGGTATTGCATTATATCACACCATGAAAGGCCCAAGTTGGTGTGCATCCTTTCCATTAAGTCCAGCCTTCAATAGCACTTGACGAAAGACTGACGAAAGTAAGAATTGTAACATTTTGAGCCATTTTCTCAAACTTAGACTACCTTTCATGCGTTTAATCTAATTTTTTTCCCTCATTCTATCATCGTGCATCCCGGCAGTACCCTGGGGGTTATCAATGGCATGTTGGCAATGCGGTTGTGAGCACAGTTGTTGAATGTAAGAAAGATGAATAATGGAGCTATGAAGCTGGCAGAGAGTCTTGCTGTTATGCTGGAGATCATCTATTATTTACAGGCCCGGGAGAGAGGTAAGGGCATTGAGTACACAGGAATATGGAGACAAATTGGTGTTTCTTAGCATGTGCTCACATTCTCTGATTTGTCACATTTATAAGGGAGGTTCTCAAAGGCAAGTTTTGCAAGTTGATGAAAGATTAAGCCATTAGGGAGATGAATGCGTGAAATAACATTCCCAACTAGACGGAAAGACAACTGCAGAAAGCAGACGACAGACTGCAAAGCAGTTTAATGTTGCGGTATTTGTAAACTAGTATGTGGGTCTTTGAGTGCTTTGTGGCAAGGAAGAACTACATCACTTCAGCATTGGATACTTTGTTGGTTCATCTCCGAGAACAAATGCTGGCTAAATGGCGAATAACTCGGGGCCTGTCAGTGTACTCTTAAGAGTTATAAGGTGATGAGACAATGTTAAGAAATAAATTGTATTCATAATGGGATATACATGCAGCAACAAGAAATAAACAATGGCTCATACAGTACATTCTCTGATGGTGGTTATACCACATTAGTGAAAGGGATCATCTTGCTGTGATGGCCCATTTTTCACTCCAAAACAGCTCTATGTTTTGATCAGGAATATGATATTAGCTTGCATTTTCAGTTTGTTTTGGAGAAATCAATAAATAAATAACTTTCAAAAAGTCCTTTTCTCATCAGAGCAACTCGGCTGTCTCATCAGTGTCAGGCGCGAAGCAATTTCACTGCCTGAATGGCGGCCGTCCGCAACACAGAGTTCCTTGTCTGGCAGGTAAGAAACCTGCTAACCTCGTCTGTTTAGCGACCGAACGCTAATTGCTTCCTTGACCGCTGCAGTGGTGTTAGCCACGGGAGGTAGAAGGAGCGAGCAGCCATTTAACAAAACTTTAGCAGACTTAAAATGTATATAAAGGGAGACCAATCACCACCAAAATTCATATGCACATTCCTACTCTTGTCCTCTTCAACCTGCAAAAAAAACAACAAAAAATGATCAGCACAATACTTTCGATTTTATGGAGGTGATTGTGGTTTTTCCTCATGGGAGCTCACATTTAATGTTGATATAATCCCAAATATTGTGGCGATCCCTTTTATATTTTGACTGGTTGAAGTGGACAAGAGTAGGTATGTGCATATGATTTTTGGTGGTGACTGGTTTCCATTTTCAGACACCGCTACGTGACGCCATCAGCGACAAACCAAGCCAGGAAGCAATATTACAATACTACAATATTACAGGACGTATACAATACCCCTTTACTTAAATGGTGTTCGTCTGACTTATGTGTCAATTAAGCAGTCTCCTCCCATATTGAGGCTGTTACAATTTTTGTCACAAAAAACACTTGAAATCACAACAGAGTTTCTCGGGGGGTTGAATTTTAGTGCTGACCACATTTTTACACAAAGACCTGTTATAGAGAGTAAGCGCCTATGTTCAACCCAATCAAGAGTCCCTTTTAAATGGCAAAGCTTCAGTCATTTTCCATTCAGCTCAGTTTGAAAACACATCATTGAATGTCAGTATCAATACCAAACAAAATGTATTATGTATTCATACCTGTCCTGTGTTATAGCTGTTAACAATAACAGCCAATATGAAGACAGCCATGGTCCGATGCTCAGCCTAGAAAGTAAAAAAAAAAAAAAAAAAAAAAAAAAATTGAATGATGATATTTGCACTGTTCACATTGATTGCCCTTAATTGCCCTTCCATAATAATCAAATTAAAAAATGTACTTACTGGCATGTAGCTGTCCGCCAAGACAGAGAGGAAATACTTGTGACCATTGTCTTTGACCAGGTCAGCTTGGCAGGACTAAAAACAAGCAAGATGGAGGAGGTTAAACTTTTTATTTTTTTTTTCTACCCACTTACTCCACATAGAAGCACTCTCTGGGTTTGGGAAGGGCAATTCAGTGTGGCCCACAAATCAGGGAGGACAATTTATATTAGCGAAAAGTTTATATTATTAAAATATCAGACACAAAACTGGCTGATAGTTCAATGACAGTAGGTTTTCAAAATGAGGAACAAGCTTGGTGCCTATGGCCCACAATTGAAAAACAAGCAGGAGAAAAGTCCTAGGGTCAGTGGGTTGGTGTGCTCCGGTAACTGTGTGTAAGTTATGTGCAAAAGTTGGTTCGTTGAGCAGTGCAGCATTGCATGCTGCCTGCTAAGAACACGGATAATGTGCTTGTTAGAATCTGCTGCTCCAGAGAGCAGCAATAAAGGTCCACTGCATGTCATGCACCGGCATAACAAGTTAATAAAATTGGTTTTCAAAATTGATTCGGGGAATTAAAAAGGTGGTTAATACAAACACGGCCATCTCAGTCCTAAGTGGTGCCCATCCCTGCTGTAGGTCATCGCGGGGCTCAATATACTCAGCTCAGATCTTGTTAAGAGACAGACAACAACAAACATGTCCATGTTTGAATTATTGCTTCTCGGGTATACGTATATCGTTCAAGGTCATCTGACAATATCGGTCAATATTTCGAGGTTCAGAAGAAATGACTGGGCTTAAACATTTGCTTTGTGAATTACAGTATCTGACCAATTAGAGAACAGGCATTAAAAAGTGGTGCATCTGTAATTCATTTGGTTCATTGTCAGTTCCTAATGGAATTATAATTTACAGGTAGAATAATACGTGGACATCAGCATTTCGGTTCCCGGATACGTAGTGTATCTGTACCAAAACTGAACTGAATTTTTTTTTTTTTTTTTTTTGCCAGCAAAAATTGGTGAATACCC
>NW_017805882.1:4571869-4636738 GCF_001891065.2 Hippocampus comes
TTCCCGGATACGTAGTGTATCTGTACAAAAACTGAACTGAATTTTTTTTTTTTTTTTTTTGCCAGCAAAAATGGTTGAGTACCTTCATTCATAAGTATCACGTCCAAGGCTCCAGAAGGTAACAATATAGTGAATAAATAAGAGGAAATGTGAAGATTTCCTTTGCTAGACGATTTACAATGTGCATACTTAGATGTTTTGCTGGCGCCCCCTAAATTTTAAGTTAGATGCACGTTATTTTATTTGCCTACATGTCTGACAGGCAAGGTGCGGCGAATGGACACGAGAAGCCTGTTGCGAATCGTGTTCGAAAGCAACCCGCTACACGCTAAAGAGCTCACTGAGGGCCGGACCAGGCGTGATTTTTACGAGATACTTATGCAGGTCATGTATTGAAGTCAAAAGTTTGTTTTATTGTGACATCACTTGTGGACATACGGTAGATGTCGTGTGATATTTGAAGAAGGACTCAACATAGGTACAGACAAGAAAGAAAAAAAACAAAACAAAAAAACCCTCGAAACCTACTGCCTGACAAGACAGGGAACAATGCAGATGTCAATTCCATCACAGATTCACGAGTACGAGAACTTACACTGTCCACGGCCAGGATTTTAGCCCAGATGAAAACCAGCAGCGGCCGCAGCTCTCTGGCTGAGCTCTGTAGCAGCTTCAAGACATATGGGAAGATTCCAACAGACAGGGCCTGGAAACACACAAACAGTCGTTTGTTCACTGAACAGCAAATCCTGAGGCATCACGATGGAGCGCTGTGGACGCAACATTTGTTGAGGTACCGAGGAGGAAGCGGAGGCTCAGAGGGGATCGAGCCTTTTCCGTTGCTGGCCGTTCCCTTTGGAATGACCTCCCACGAAATGTTGGGCAAACCGCTTCGCTGCCCACCTTTAAACTCGTCTTTAAACACATTTCTATTCTTTTTCACACTAGTCTTGAGTTTTGAATTTAACTTTTGAGGTTTGCACAATAAATGTTCTAAAAATTACACTACAGTCAGCTCATCTGAAAAACATCTGACAAAAAACATCAGAACACAGGCTCCTCTTCCAACCACCCATCCTTCTTCTGAAACATTCATCCTGTTGGACTGATTTTAAATCTATTTGCTGCTTGTCAAGCTGCTACCTAGCACTAAGCTAACTTGAGAATTTTCATCCCCTCTCCGACAATGAAATGGCCAAACTCCCTTCGTATGCCACTGTGAGAGTTCAGCAGACAAAGGTGTTAAGAAACTGTCTTGCTGGGCTTCAGTGACTGCTTAAGAGTTGAATTTGATGCTCAATCGCAACTCCAGGTTCGCTTGCTCCGAGGTAGTCCATAGCTGGGCCTCACATGATTCATGAGCCTCTTCTTTCTCTTCACTCTCAACTCATTTAAATCTCTGGCGATTTTACCGCAGATTGGTTTGTTACAAACATCAGACATCCAGCTAGGTTGTAAGCCACGTGTCGTATTTTGTCATCTGAGTTGTTCCACTTATTTATGGGGGAGTTAAGACTTTTTACATTGTAACTATCTTTCTACCTACCAACAAACCTAATTTTGGTCAGGAAACCGCGCCGCAAAATTTTCGACTGTAACAGTGGACCTATCTTGTGCTTCCTTAAAGTAACAGACACAGATAGGATATGATGAACACACCAGACTGACAGCCCAGGGTCCGAGGTCCAGAAAGCGCCCAAGAAGGTCGAGAGCCCGAAGTCGATGCACTTGGCTCAGGAGAACCTAGTAATAAACAGAGGTCAGTAGTCATTTGTGCTTCTCCCAGAGCAACAGGCACAGGACAAATAATAGCACGAGAAGCAGAGAGGTCGAGGCAGTGGAGTGAAACAGATGGCTGACCCACCACGAACTAGCAAACTGGCCCCAAGCCACACTTTGTTTACTCTGAATGTTTATGGGGATGCCCTCTTGAAAAGCATTATCACTTGACCACAAAAATATAAATGTGTTACCACAGGCATTCAATGTACACCACTCACGCAAAACATTGTATGCACAATTGTATTCAAGATAACTGTTAAAATATATGGTCAAATATACTGTACGTGTTGTTTCCGTAACGTGGAGCATACTGTGTACAGAATGTGTTGTGTCAGGACCGAACATTCGCGAGTGACTGTCCCACAGTGCGCGTGGGAATGAGCATATGGAGGAACATCGACGCATACACGCGTGCACGCACGCAGCCCGCCGACACAAGATGTATTCTTAGCATACTCCGTGACAAAAACCGAGTGAGCGTGACCACCACACGTACAGGAGGAGGCGGGGGGAAGACCTCTTGCATGTTACCAAGATTACACAGCACGTGTGTGTGCGCTTAGTCAAGACGCAGTGCAATATCTCTTTTCTTTTCTTTTGTCCTGAATTCTATGACAAAGATGATTTGTTTTCAAAACGTTACCAGCAAATTTGACATGTCACACAATGAACAGCTCCGGTCACCCATGCATAGATAAGCTCATTTCATGCAAAACATATTTCTTAAAGCTGGGCTCAAGGTTCAATCCTGCAGCAATGCTCCTATGTGAAATGCAGGTGTGCATATTTACATCGCTTCCTTTACCCTTGATGCCGCTTTCTTCACTTACATAACCCTTGTCAGCAATCAATGCAAATTATGAGCACTTTCTATTTCCATGTTTTGTGTATGTCCCGTGAGACACAATATAACGTGATTATAGAAATGCCCTCCTAATCTTGGTACACATAAGAAAAATCTTAACACATGCACACCACGTGCACATACACAACAGGAGGTACAGCTGCATCAAAAACTCACTTTTGACAATACTTGCTTTTAACTGACATTGTGTTTGTTACTGTGTTTTGTAGTTTGATATAAGGGGGGGTTTGGATAAATGGCTAAAAAGGCGGCCTGTGAAGGCCTCTTCAATTAAGGCTGTCTTTGTAAAGGTTTGTATTAAGTTCAACACATCAGTAGTACGAGTACACATCCATCCATTTTCTAATCCGCTTATCCTCACAAGGGTCGCGGGCGTGCTGGAGCCTAAACCAACTGTCTTCGGGCAGTAGGCGGTGTACGCCCATAACTGGTTTCTAGCCAATCGCAGGGAACACATAGACAAACAACCATTTGTGCTCACAATCACACCGAGAGTACCCGGAGAAAATTCACCCAAGGGAGAACAAGCAAATTTCACACAGGAAGGCCAATCAAACCATGCACCACTGCACTGTGAGGCGGACATGCTAACCAGTCATCCACCATGCCGCCTCTTTAAGAACTTTTTGTTTTTGAACTTCTCTTTGGGTAATTTTTCTTTTCCAGTTTGTATTTGTATGTACATGTATATTATATGTGCACACCATCCAGGTGTGCCTAAAATGTATCCATCAAAAAAACAAAGCTGGAACATGGAGTTGAAACCATCTTGAAGATTACAGTGCTATGCTGCCTAATATTGCATAATCTTTCAAGGCTTGCTCTTCTTGTGTCCGATCCTCTCTCACCTCCGTATTTGCTTTCACACACCATGTACAATAGTTCTAGCCAATCAGTCTGGCTTTTCCCCACAGCTCTTAACAAGTCCTGGCAGAAATGCTAACAGAGGGCTTAGTCAGCAGGAAATTACCATTCAACACGGACAGCAACACTCTGCCACTGTACTGTGATATAAAACAACACAACAGCTGTAGAAGCCGGTGGGATGGGTAGAGAGGAATCCAACAGTTAATGTACACCATACAGGTTCTGGTACCCTAATTGGGGATTAGAAAAATATTTAACAACTTTCAGGAACAACACAGACACCGGTCTTGTCACAGTCTTTGTAGCTGGACTCTAATGCAGAAAATTAGCCTGCTCTTGTTGCACATATCCGCCGCTCGGGAGGGAGATTTCAAGAGAGGTACGGTAATGGTTTGGAAAGTACTGCTGCAATGGTAATTTTCCATTCGGTGAAGAACTTTTGCTGATATATGAGTTCGATCAAGATGCAATCGTCACGAGCTGAAGCGGCTGCGTGTGCATAATGGGAGGATAAAGCCTGTTGAAATTTCCACCATGGCTAAGTTGGGTCCATCTGTAAACGTGATGGCATCCTGGCAGCGGCACATTCCTCCTCTTTGTTACTTACTGCCGCATACAGGCAGAGACATCAAGCTGAAGCGCATAAGCAAGCTGCGCCGTGTGGCAGATCAACAGGAACAAAAAAATAAACAACAGGAAACGCTTCCCTTTAGTTCTTTTAAAAGCCGTATCCTTAATTTAAAAGGGTTTGTATTTTGTAGAGGCTTTGCTTCTGAGACCACATTAAACCCAACAATGAACGAATATTGCTACCATCCTTCAGTCTGTTCAGCTGTCAAAATAGGACACAATTTGGGGATGCTACAAGGTGATGTCACCTCTGTAGTATACACGAGAGCTAGATTTATTCATCCAATTAAGTGCTGACCGAAGGGATGAAGGCTTCCATGCAATATTTCTATTTGACTGTAAATACAGGATTTAATACTTTTTTTTTTTTTGGTACACGCAACACATTGGATTAAGGCAGTATTTAAGGGTTTTCAGAAAGATTTTTACGTCAGATGCTGCTCTTGTGACTTCTACAGATGGGCATCTTATAAGTAATCCAACACGAAAACTTGACTGTCAGTAGTATGAAATAAAGTACATAGGGTGCCTTGCGAAAAGTATAAGTCCTTTTAAACCTTTTGAACTTTTGTCACGTCAGGGTTCAAGCAAAGAAAAAAGTTATTTGTGGGACACAGTCATAGAGTGGAACGAAATTTATATTTTAACTTTTTTTTTAAAATTAAAAACTGAAGAGTAGGACACGCAAAACTATCCACCCGCTTTTGTTTCAGTGCAGCAAAGCGAATCCAGATGTTTCCTGATGATTTCGGAATGATCCAATGTTGACCTAATGACTGATGATGATCGACTCCACCTGTGTGTAATCACCCACCCCACCCACCCATTTTCTGATCTGCTTATCCTCACAAGGGTCGCGGGGGGTGCTGGAGCCTATCCCAGCTGTGTTTGGGGAGTAGGCGGAGGACACCCTGAACCGGTTGCCAGCCAATCGCAGGGCACACAGAGACGAACAACCATCCGCGCTCACACTCACACTAAGGGACAATTTAAAGTGTTCAATCAGCCTGTCATGCATGATTTTGGAATGTGGGAGGAAAAACCGGAGTACCCAGAGAAAACCCACGCAGGCCCGGGGAGAACATGCAAACTCCACACTGGGAGGCCGGAGCTGGAATCAAACCTGATACCTCTGCACTGTGAGGTCGACGCGCTAACCACTGGACCAATGGGCCGCCTGTGTGTAATCAAAACCAGTATAAATACACTTGCTCGATGATGGTCTCAGAGGTCTGTTAAAAGAATATCGGGGAGCCAACTGGATCAAGAAGACCAAGAAACACCTGGTAAGTTTCGGGATAACGTGATGCAGAAGTTTAAAGCAGCATTAGGAGATAAAACTTTAAACATGTTGCGGAGCACTGTTATCAAGCTTATACTGAAATGTAAATACTGTCAGACCGCTGCAAACCAACCCGGTTGTCCCTCTCAACAGCTCAAACAAGGAGAGCACCGATCAGAGATGCAGCCATGATGCCCATGATCACTCAGGATGAAGTGCAGAGATCCACAGCTAAAATCGGGAAGTCTGTCCATATAATAACAACTATGAGATGCTCATTGCACATACAGTATCTGGCCTTTATGGAAGAGGAGCAGTAAGAAAGCCATTTCACAAACAAAACCATAAAAAGAAAGTATTGCAAAAAAAAAACAAAAAAAACAAAATGTAAGTTTCTGGACTAAATGCAAAACATAATGTTTGGCTTAAAATTAACACTCCATATCACCCTGAACACACCATTTCTACGATCAAACATGGTGGTGGCAGCATCATGGTCTGGGGCTGCTTTTCTTCTGCAGGGATGTGGAAGACAAAGTTGATGGGAAAATGGATGGAGCCAAATTCAAGGCTATTTTGGAGGAAAACCCGGGGTCTGCAAGACCTGAGACTGTGACGGAGGCTTATCTTCCAACCAGACAATCAATCATCCTGAACATAACAAGCAAGCAAAATATAAAATCCAACCTTGGTGTTTCAATGACCAAGTCAAGGTATCGACTTAAATCCAATTGAAAACATGTGGAAAGATCTGAAAACTGCTGTTCACAAAAGCTCCTCATCTCATCTCCCAGAGCTGAAGCTGTTTTGCCAGGAAGAAAGGGCAAAAAATTCTGTCTCTGATGTGCACAAGTAAAAGAGACATATCCCAAATGACTTCAGCTGTTATTGCAGCAAAAGGTGCTTCTTCAAAGTAGAAACTCAGGGAGGCCAAATCAGTTCAATAAATAAAGGTTTCAATATGATACATTCCATTCCACTTCATGATTGTGTCTCACTCTTTGATTCTTCTCTCTCTCTCTCTCACACACACACACACACACACACGCAAAATCCAGTGTTGTATCTTTGTTTAAAAAACCTGAAATGTGGCAAAAGGTAAAAAAAAAATCAAGGGTGGCTGGTACTTTGACAAGGCACTTTATGTAAGAAAAATAGCGATACCGAGGATCTAAAGTCTACACACCCACGTTCAAATACCTGTTTTTTTTTTTTTTTTGCAGTACAAAAAGATACGTTTTCCACCACTAATGTTACCTTCCTGTATCACCTGTGGAGCTCTATTTAGATGAAAAGAAAAAACAAAACATCTTGTTGAGAGGGGAAGTCAAAAATAATCAACTTAATGCGATTACACATGGGTGCACACTAATGAGGGACTTGCGTGTGTTAATTAAAGAGTCACAAACTCATGTTAAATGGGAGCCAGCACACAACTGCCACCAGTCAACCCTTTCATGTACCAATAATGATAACCTGTAACCTGATAACATGATAAGCTGCCCACTGTAGGAACCGCTGTCCCTGAGAGGGTTAAAGTACCTCTTATGAACCCCAAATTAAGTTTCAGGTGACCAAATACATTTTCTGTGTATTTTTGCTTTCTGTCGGAAGTCTGAAGGCTTTTTTCTAACACTGACTTATACTTGGGACTGTTCATAAATCCCTCTACCTTGACTGAGTCCCCAGTTCAAGATGAAGAAAAACAGCTCCAAAGCACGACACTGCCGTCACAATGTTTCTGTGTTGAGACGGTGTTGTTTTCGTGATTCGCAGTGATGTGTTTACGACCAACATACCTTTTGGAATTACGGACATAAATCTCAACCTTTGTTTTCATCGGTCCATAACACATTTTGCCACATTTTTGGAAGAGTTTGAGTGTCTTTTTTGTATTGATATGATGAGGCTTACATTTTGCCACCCGAGCCAATAGCCCAGACAGATAAAGATGACAGGAAATTGTTGTCATGTACTGAACACAGGTCGCTGATGGTGTAGTGGTACACTCGCCTGACTTGTGTGCGGGCAGGGTGGGATCAGGTCCCATTCAGTGACGGAGTGGATGTGTGTGTGAATGGTTCTTTCTATACGTGCGCTGCGACCGACTGGCTAGCAGTTCAGGGTGTAGTCTGCCTTCCGCCTGAAGTCAGCTGGGACAGGCTCCAGCAACTCCCCGCGACCCTGTTCAGGTTAAGCGGTGTTGAAAAGGAATGGATAGATGGATGTACTATGCAGCCAGTTCTTGCAGAAATTCCTGCAGCTCCTTCAACTTTGCAATCGGTCTGTTGTAGCCTCCATGGAAGATTCAAGGCCTTGCAGATGCTTAGCCCTGTTTTCGATGTCTCCCTCCGCCAACAAGCTAAATTCAAATGATCACCGTCATTATTAGGCTTCTATAGAGCTTCCCAATGAGTTGATCATTTGAATCAGGTGTGTTGGAGGAGGGGAACATCTAAGACAGGCAGGACAGCAGCCCTCGAGGACTGAAGTCAGTGACCCCCTGAACTACAGTATTTTTGGATCCATCTATCATCCACCCATTTACTTGTTATATCTAGAGAGCTAGTTAGAGCTAGCTATCAATCAATCCATCTGCTTTTTATATCTAGATGAATAGTGTTAGGGGATGTATGTGAATATTTCTTAAATGCTTCAAGGTGCAACCATGTGGGAGTGCATACCTGCAGTACAATAGGGAGTTGCTCGGGAGGATTCCGGTTCTCTACGCCCATTGTCAACCAGACCTGAAAGGCTGTCAGCTGTTCTGCGAAGAAAGGGCTGTGCTGTGGAGAAAAAATATGCAAACATTTACGTGGACGCGCATGCACAACCATGCATAAAGAGCCAGTCTGCAGTGACTAAGTCATCATTTCATCCCAACCCTACACATGAGCCGGGGAGTGACAACGCACCACGGAAACGGCATAAATCCTGATCTATCATGATCACCTTCTTCGTATCTCACTCATTGCTGCCATGGTAGCATGCCTGAATGACTGGTTGCTGGAGGGGTTTTGATCACGCAGAGGTTTAATGCTGCTGCAGGAATTAGGACAGTTAAGAACTGTTGGTGGATGTGAGAGGGAAGTATCTATGCCTCTCGGCAGGCAGGCCAGATTGATTTGTGCATAATCAAAGCTTAATAAGTCCCGACACAAGAAGACGTGTACGAAATTAGTCTAAAGATTGAGTTTCTGTTTGGATAGGCTGTTGCGACTTTTGGCTTGCCACAACGACTCTTAGACTGTTATAATTAGTAGGTGAGAATATATTATGTCTTCCAGTTATCATCATGATAAATGCAAAGACAAAGAATAGGATTGACATCTTCATGCCGACAAACATCGACCCACGTTCGGTAAATGGGTAATAAACATTCAAGGTAAAAGCAAAATTTCATGAAGGGAAAGACCGAGTCAAGGAGGATCCTTTACATTAGTCCTCAGAGGCTCAATTATAGTGCTGGAAACTGATTTCAGGCCAAGCTGGAGGAACAAAAGGAATAAAGATAGAAAGCCGTTCCCATGGGAGCTATGAATATGATGTCCTCTTACGGGTGGAGGAAAGGAAAGGCCCTGATCAAAAGTGCCTCCATTTAGAAAGCTGCACCACTGCAAACGTCTTTCTTTTTCAGGATGGACTATTTGGTGTCTAGGGCAAAGCGGCCGGGAGTTTCCACACTTCTGGAAAGCGAATGCAACACGATTTCGGAGTGGGTTAGCCGGATATATGTCTCAATGTCTCCTTCAGATTATTTGGTCTCAATGTCTGTCGTAGTTCATCCCACAGGTGATCATTGATTACCTCAGCCTAAGCACAAAAGCATGAAGGCGAGTGTTACTGTTTTCACTCCTGCTTGTGTTACTTTCAGGATTAATAAAAAATGTAGTGTCAAGTTCCTGTGTCATATAAAAAAAATTAAAATTTGGTGCTTGTTATGGTAAAACACATGTAACACACCTGTCACGACAAGTGAAGGTTCAGATTTTGCACTTGTGTTTACTGTTGTATAAAAAAATGAAAACATGAGCAGTTTCACGTATGCTATTCATATACTTTCTTGCTTTGTGTCGGACAAAACACCACGCTCACTTACCCTGAATGCAGTGCCCTCCTCGATGATGGTTGGCAGCTGAGACAAGCAGATATCCACAGCCAAGTCCCATGCTTGCCTATCAGAGGTGACACATGAGCAACCACTTCCATTTAACATTTCCTCCTATTGCATGCCTGTAATTGTATATGTTATATTTTCACCCAGGGGGCCGACAGAGGGGCCAGCAAGGAGCCTCTAATCCCCTTCTATACCCCAGTGCTCACTCATGGTCACCATCACTAATTCATACGGTTATGCAATGCAACTGGACCCCTGTCCCAGCTTCTCAATTTGGTCTGTCTCCCTCTCTCCTTTACACTTTTCTGTTTCGGTGTTCGGCCTCAACAAAGCTTTTCCCTCATTATTAGGAATTGTGTCAATTTATCGATGCTGACCAGTGCACCATGTTGGAATAAACAACTGGGGAAGTGAAAAAAAATTCACACACTTTTTGCTCTTTAATTAAATGGCTTTCTTTTCCTCAATACAGTACATATATTTGAGTTTACTTGGATTATAACTGATGCATCACTTTAATGTGTGGTAAGGCATGTACAATGTGACTTAACAAGCAAAGACATTTTGGAAAGGAATTCAGATCAGTGCGTTTCTGTTGAGGTTGCCCCATCTTATTGTGATTTGTTTGACCAATGTAAATTTACACCATCATCCACTGCTGCGTGTTTGTGATTGCAGGGTCTTTGTGCTGGCTCAGCGTCAAGATCTCTGCAAGTACTATGAATCAGCAAAGGTATTGGCTGAATCAGTGTTTTTTAAACCCTGTGCCGCGGCACACCAGTGTGGCCGCGAGATATTGTCAGGTGTGCCGTGGGAAATTATACAATATGTATGCCTGTGCGGTCGATCGCCTGGAAGAGTAATCATGTAGTACTCTTCCATACCGGTAGGGAGCAGCAGCAGGTAGGAAATTGCCTTATGCTTCAAGACAAGCGAGGTTTCCGACGCAAGACAATAAAAAAGGTATCTTTCATTTAGATTTACGTTTACTGGAGATGCAACGGCACCAATGTTCCCTCTAAACTGCGCAACTGCGCACTGGTCGCACACTCTCAGCCCACAAGAAAACCTATCCAGCGTTCGCAGTGAATGCGTTGCAAATGAATTAAATATTTAACTTTTTTACCTGTATCAACTTGCTGCGTAATTCAGTGAGTGACAGGTGTCCAGCCAATCACACGATACGATACACTGACGCTATGCAGCCAATCACGGGATTGACAGTACTTGCGCATGTTATGTATGTATTAATAACATGTTCGTTTTGTTTTCTGTTTACTGAGAATTGTATTCTGACTTGGTCAATAAAGATTATTAAAAAAAAAAAGTACTTGCGCATGTTCTCTGCTCCATGACAATAACAGTGCGGCGGTGATAAGTGACGCTAATGCAAATCCGTTATCTTGGCATAACGACCGGGCAGTGAACGTGATACATCGACTCGCTAAACCAAAATAAGAATGAACTGCGGTTCTTTTAAGTTGGAATGGCTGTCGGAGTATGTGCAAATAGAAGAACAAGCAGTGAAACTGGGTGAGATGTTTTCTTTTTCGAGTGAGAAAGGTCTGCTCTGCAAAACATGCAGCAAAGCTTAAGCTGTGAGCAAATTTTCCGATGGAAAAATATGGACTAAATGGAAGCTGGACTACCTCAAATGACTCATTCAGCAGAAAAGTAATTTGAATGATGTTGGAATTATACAAAGACTCAAGATGGGAAAAGGGATTGGTACAATATTGCGGGAGAGCGCAAACGACCGGGAGAAAAAGAACCGGCTGTCACACAGAAAAAAAATCCGTCCCTCAGCAAGTTTAAGTTCTAATTGACTATATTTTACTTGCCATTAAAACGAATGCACCAAATATTGGATTGATGTTGATTTGATTCCTATTCAATGTGTTATAATATGGCGTTATTTTTCATTGTTAAAAAAACGCTTATAGTCACAATATAACACTTAATTGTTAAAATAAACTTTTTTTCACATTTTCAGGTAGTGGTGTGCCACGGAATTTTTTAAATGAAAAATATGTGCCTTGGCTCGAAAAAGATTGAAAAACACTGGGCTAAATGACTAAAGAGCATGACTGCCCCAATTTTATTAAAAGTATAATTTCTTCAGGATGATGCGTCATTTTTGTACGAATGAGCTACAAATATTCACAGCTTTTCTGGACAAGCATCGCCACCATCCTTGTTTCACTACATTGACAGTTCGAAAGACAATGTTTAGTTTTTAGGATGGAAAAAAAATCCATAATCAGAAATAATTGCATTAGTTCCGGTACAAAATTTACATTAGGTGGTCCAGTGGATTTAAACTAGTTTCAACCCCTGGCCTTGGGAAGTGGAAAAATATAACATTATCACCCCGGTAAAATGTTTTTAGGTTTATTACCACAAAATCAATACACGATGGTGCCTTGCGATACGAGTGATCCAACGTTGGTACTTTTTCTAGATTTGAGCTGTCGTTCGGCAGATACAGTACAGTATTTTGCTTTGCGAGCAAAAATTTGAGATACAAACACTCATTGGTGGCAACATAACACAACTTCAGAAAAAGAAACAGTTTGGAAAATGGTGAATTATTCAAACTGTTTAACACCACATGCATTTTAAGTTCACTGTCAAAGGAAAGATTATAATCAATGACAATTGCATGTTTTGTATTTAAAACAACCACATAGCTTCGCCTTAAGTCCTCTATGCTTAGCGTGAAAAATGCAAAACGCCACACACCAGTTAATGAACAGCATCTAAGTGACAGTGTTATAATGCTTTAAGTAATGAATATTTGAAAACAAGCGGTGCATCAACACATGTAGACTGACAATATAACAATACTCAGTCACATATTCTTTATACTCTGACAACAACTACAATGATAATACTGCAGCTTGCTGAGTCACTGACAGTAATTGTGAAACTCTTCTTCAATTGATGAAAACTATATTATACTGCCCCACTTGGCTATGTTGACCACAAAAGTTGGTCGACAAAAACACAGGCCTATATTGCGACATGGGATGAAGTCTCCCCCACAAATTGACATAAAATGATCTCCATCGTGACCAGTATTGTGTGAAGTCAAAAAGCAAGAGCAGAAATGCAGAGGAGCCAAATTATCAAAGACACGTGCACGGGGAGGAGGAATCAGCACCACTTGGGATGACAGCATTAACTCAGGTAATGGCTGCCAATATCAATGAGCAACTCATCACCAAAACCTGTCAGTGTGTGCGCGCGTGTGTGTGTGCGGTGCATGCGGAATAGGAATAAGGACAGCACTCAACAGAAGAGTGAAAGGGAGCAGTTGGTGGCTGACTAAGCACTTGTCGCTGTTGCCTGCAGAGAGTGGTGCAGTAACACACACGCCCACATTTGTACATGCTCCCACACTGACACCGTCCACAGGGGAGTAATCAGCCTTGGATTTTTCTGTTCTATCCGGTTCGACACCATTTGAATAACAACGGCTGTATAGGTGCAGCCACAGCCAACGATCCACAACCCCCGAATTGTTTAATTGCCTCCTTTTATCGTCCTTCCACTCGAAAATTCCTGATCCCAATTTTATTATTCGAGTGGCCTTTTATTTGTGCCACGTTCACATTTATCGTTCACCGGCATGATTTCGACAGTCGAGTCATAATTCTGTGCTCCTAAATACTGCATGTGCTGCAGTGTGGTTGAGCTCTCAATAACTGTCGCCATAAACACAGTAATATACACACACACACACACACACACACACACACACACACACACACACACACACACACACACACACACATCTAATATAGATGCCGTAAGCCAAAAGAAAAATCACTAACTCCTGCACAAACAGGATTCTGTCCAAAACGGGATGCCATCTTATGTTATGCAACAATCTGCCTCACAAGGCAGAACAAGTGAGAAGGTTTTCTTTGTTTTGCAACACAAGACAGATAGCGAGTGGGAGGTTTCAGGGATGCATTTAGAGAAGACACAAAAACAATAGTGGCAGAACTGTTTGTGGAAAGGCATAAAGTTAATGGGGGAGCGTTTCTAACACAAGGGAGGGCCACAGAAGTCAATAGACAAGGATTCAGATGAGTACCTCTGTGTACTTGGGATTAGATAAGAAGAGAGGTGTTTTCATTTCAGTTAAATGTATATTTTGGACAACTGTCCGTAGTTATTATAGTTGCCAATACTGGGGTTATTTGTGTGTGTGTGTGTAATGCGGTGACTTGACCGGATACGCAACCTCTCTGTTGAGAGTGACAGCAGGGACCCTTCGTGAGGAGGCCATCCTTTCCTTATATGCAAAAGTAGTAGTACTGATGTGTTTTGTTTTTTCTTTGGCTTTGTTTTTTTGTGACATTTATTTCAAAAGAAGGGCAATTATCAACAAGGCGTTTTGAATGGGAACTAACCCCACAAATTCTGAAACCATGAATGCATTATATGTGCCAACATCTTCTTCTTCTCCTTTCGGCTTGTCCCTTTTCAGGGGTTGCCACAGCGAGTCATTAATTTCCATTATATGTGCCAACATGAGAACTCTAAATATGGTACTCAGATTAATATTGCATTTGTGGAATAAAAATCAAACAGGATACGAAACCAAAGTAAGGGGCGGTGTCATGTTGGGTGAAATCATTATGAGCCGCATTATTATTATTAGGACCTTTACTTTATGGTAATGATGGTAAAGGCACTTGGTTCCCAGAATGCAGTGGCGCACTACAATTAATGACATTAGAAAGAAGTTAATCCTTGGCATATACAGTCATACCTCGGTTTTCGACCATAATCCGTTCCAGAAGGCTGTTCGAAAAACGATTTGTTCGAAAACCGAAACCACGCTCTTTTTTAAAAAAAAATCTTTATTGAACACGTCTATTCACCATGGAACGCTAAACGAGGAAGCGTCACTTCCTCGTGTAAGGAAGGCGAATGGAGTCAAGTGACGCATTCAAGTGCGCTCAGTTTGTTTGAGAACCAAAATTCGGTCGTCATCTGAGGCATAAAAAACTCGACATTTTTGGTCGAAAACCGATTTGGTGGAGAACAGAGACGTTCGAAAACCGAGGTTTGACTGTATGTGTTTCTACTAGTAGTTTTTGACCCAACTGTTTTTAGAGTGTATCAGGAACGTATTTTGTCATTTACTGCAGCGTGTAAGAAAAAAAACAAAAAAACAAAACAAAAAAAAAAAGATTAAATAAATTAATACAATTAAAAATAGATGTGAGCACTTAAAGACACTGATACTTTCTTTTCACCTTCTGGATTATTTTAACATGCAAACCCAGATTTTGTGAGTGTGTCTTACCACATGGCATGCATATATGTTGGAGGCAAGCGAGGGCTGCTGACTGGTGTACAGTTGTATGACCTCATTATCCTTTCTGCTAATAGAAAATTACGGAACAAGCTGGCCACCAGTAGGTCCTGACGAAACAGCTTCTGGAACAAATCTAAAGGCAAACCCAGAACAAAAGACTTCAGACAAAATACATGATAACACGGTAGGAACACATAACACTATATTTAAAAAAAAAAAAAAAAAAAAAGAAAAAGAAAAACTACACAAGCTACTTTAATACATGGAAATGACTCAAAGGGGCTCAAAGGTGCACCGTGAATATGTTTTTTGATGACAGAGGGATGAGAACTGCAGAAAACCAAACAGCAAAAGGTTATAGCTGTATATTTGTTGCTACATTAACATTACAGGACCTGTAAATAACCAATATGTAATCAGAAGCCACAACGGAGCATTTGGCTATCATGCTTTCTTTGTGGGTATTTCTAACTACCAGCCAAAAATATATGTTGCTGTAATTAAAGCCGCGACAGTACATTTTGAATGCGCGCGTGAATGTTTTTCTGTCTCGATATGCACTTCGATTGACTGACGACTAGTCCGGGGTGTACCCATTGTCACCAAAAGGGAGACTGGGATAGGCTACAGTTCAGGGGTCACCCAAAAAGTCGAATCAGAAGAAAATGGTAGGACAGGAGCAAGCCAATATCCTGCAAATCTATGGCTTTTTATTTGTTTGGAGTATGAGTTAAATTGTGTGTGCTGCACATAAGAAATAGTCCAACAGAGGTCAGAACGAGTTGGACCATAGTCTGGTTTATTTGAATTAGGTGTGCAGCAGAGCCTCATTACTGGGATTCTCCCCGACGTGGGCTGCTTCATTACAGCCCTGAGGGTTTAAAAGGCTTTGGCAGCCATCAGCATTGTCACATCGTTACCGGAGCTGCGAGTTAGTGTGCTCGGGATATGTGAGTGGCATAAAAGTTAGCGAGTAAAATCTGGTCAGGGTATCCTCTTGCAGGTTCTCAATGTTGCTTGTGGTGTCTAACCGTCTTATAGAAAATCATGGAAGTTGCAGATTGTTCCAAAGAGACATTCCATTTGTCTATGTCACAGATGAAAATAAATTCAATCTAACCAGATTGACTTTTATTTTAGAAAACGGGAATTTTCCACCATGTTCCCATCAATAAGCAAACCTTTTGTGGTTTAGGTAAACACAGGAACGGTGGAACAGAACTCCCTCTTTGAGACAAACAATGCTTGTGGGCCTGGTCGGTCTTCCACTGCACCACCTCAGGAATGGCGCGAGTCCCTTCATTTAACTTTCTGGTTTGACATCTTTAGATATTAAAAAAATATATGTGTCCTACCTGGTAAGTAACAAACATACAAAGGTGTTTTTTTAATCCGATAAGCTGTGTTTGACATACGACTTCGACAGTAAACAGCAACACTACAATTAAAAAATTCCATGTTTTTTTAAAAACATGTAAATTCATCATCATCAGGAATTTACACACTTCAAACTTCCACGACATACCTAACGTAAAGGAAGCTACAGTTAATTCAACTTTTTTCAAGGACCTAAACTTGTGACAGAAAGCATTTCCTTTCCGAGTCGTGCTTGTAGGTGAATAAAATTTTTTTTCATGAATAAAAAAATAATAATCATAAAGAAAAGCTATCTCAGTGCCCCCCCCCCACCCCAGACTGAAGTACATTTGAAACCAAAAGTCAATAGTTGCAAACGAAGCTTCAAAAATTGCAACCAAAATTTAGGAACTTTCAAACAACATTTAAAAATTTGCAACCAAAAATGATGAATATGTAAAAATATTTATTGTTTTATGAGAAACCATTTTTGAAGTTCTGGAAATATTGGTCTTGTTTACAAATCTTTTTTGTCCATTCATTTTTGTGGCAAATCATTCTTTGCAATTTTTTTTACATCCCTTCATTGAAAATAAAGATACATTTCACTCCATAAAAAAACGGGTGTGTCATGATATTGTGTGCACTGTATGAAAACTGAAAATCCCAGGAATTAGATCTATATCAGGCATGGGCAACTGGCGGCCAGAGTTGTCTCCCGGGCAACAGCGGCCATCGGACTCAACTGTTCTGTATAACCCGGGCATTCGCCCGGCTCGTGCCCCTCCGCCCATCTTGGTGCAGAGCAAAAAACAAAATAACTGAGCAAGTCTCAACTATGATGTCACTCCCAAATAAGTCAAATTACCAAGAACTGGCAAAAATATTGTCACCAGCTTTCAAAGAAAATTGTGTTGAGCAGCTGTCAGCCAGTTTCTTACTGATGGTGGACATTTTTACATGTGTAGTCTCAGTGAAATTGCCGTTTTTGTATGACACTACCAAGGTCTCTCATAAGCGCAAAAGAAAGCTGGCCATGATCCCTGATTGAGAATGAACTAAATTTGATGGAAAGGGCCAGAAGTCTGTCATTGCAATTATTTTACGCGTCCCATTTCAAACAATGACACTGACTTTGTTCATGTGAGTAATAACACACTACTCGCTCTAAGACGAAGTTGTTTGCTGCCATATAAAGGTCACTTCCATTTGAGGAGCCCTCTTTTGGACTTTTGCCTTACTTCAATACTATATTACATTTTCTCAGCCGGGGGTGTGGAGAGGGATTGTCTGACAGTTTTACTGTTAGTTGTGTGTCATTATTACGGTGATTTATTTGACGCCTTCATTTGAAATTCTGGGGAAGTTTGCTTATGCGTGCAGAGCCGCACCTCGGGGCAACACGTTCCAGGCAATGGTGTCGGTGATGGCTGTGAAGATCCAATTGAGTTCTCCGAGGGGAGTGCGCCTGTCATTGAGCCTCCCAGGGATCCTGCACACAACATAACAACACAGATGGCTCGGTGTCAGCAACTCATCGCATGTCACAAAGATGATTCAGAACACAAAATGGCAATCACTCAACCCTGTCACCTCACACATCTGAGGGTATTTACATTTACCGGCCCTTCGGCTTCAATTGAGTGAGACGGACAGGCCAAGGGTGCGCACACACACTGAAGATTCATGTATGAGTAAATAAGTGTTCACAGAAAACTGCTATAGTCCATGAATTAAGACAGAGAGGGCCCAAAAAGGGAAAACAGAAGCCTTTTGCAAGTTATTATGTAAGTTGGATGATTATTTTAAAGATATAAAGTTTACATGTACAGTAGTGTACTGTGCTGCATACCGTTGCTGTCCAATGAAAGCAGTCCTTGCCCAATTTGCAATTTTTTCATCTTTTCAGAGAAATCACCTTGTGATTAAAAGAAAAATTACTAAAACTTGGGATATTGTCGCAGTTTCATGGAACATATTGAGAATATTGGAGGTGTAAATGATTAATCGACAACAAACCAATTATCACACAAATCAATAAATATTTTGATCATCAAATAATCCTTCACAGACCTCGGTGTTGTTTAATTTAAAATGTTTGAAATCATCTTATTTTAAGCCTCTCAACATATTCTCACATTTTCGAAAGCAGACTTATTATCTTTGTGTTGAATCAAAATAAAACATTTGCAAACATCTGCTTTTAGGAAATATTGATCAACATGATCAACGTGTTTGTCTCTTATCTAACATGTTCAGGACTAGACCAGTAATTTAATGTTTTATAGTCGTGCATTTGCTGCAGCGCTTCATCAAACAAAATGGACCCTTACACAACTTTGTACAGCACCACATTGTGTTAAATGTTGCCCACTCAGTATACATTGCAGGCTGGTCATCTTGAAACGGCGCGGGGGTGGGTGGGGTCCCCCCATCTGCAGCGCCTTCTCAGGGTTTCTCATCCCCCATACCCAGATGTTGTTTATGATTAGGAGATGTCGTTAATATTTGTCAACTGCAGGCATGTGAAGCCCTTTGAGACTCTATTTTGATTAAGGACTACATAAATACAGTGATCCCTTGCCACTCTGCGTTTTAAGTTTTGCGGCTTCAGTGTTTCGCGGTGTTTCTTCAGTATTAATAAAAAAAAAAAATTGTAAAAAAATACAGCCATATCAGCGGCCATGTTGCGGAAAGACGCGTTGTTTCATGTTGATGCCACGAGAGAGATGGTTTCACTGGTTTACATATTTTAAACAATCACATAAATGATCAGACAGACAACGACATTGTGGACAGCAGCTCTTCCTATCTAGCTTACTCCCTCATGTACATACTCATAACTGGTCTGTTGTCAACTGCCTGTAGTTTCGGACCTTCACCAACATAGGGTGGAACAGCTGTGAAATCCCAGTTCACATTTAACTGTATGCAAACGTTTCATCCGCAAACACGAAAATTCCGAGGGGAGGGTTAAATTATACCTCTCAGTTTTTTACTTTTTTTTTTTTTTTTTTGTAAAGCTTGCTCTGAGTGCCTCACAGTGATGTCTCAGGCTGACCATTAGGGGCACCATGTAAGAGCAGTGCATAGATAAGAGATGTACAACGGAGATGAAGAAGTACAGTTGGATGGATGGCTGCTTTTAATAAGTCAATCGATGGATGGCAGGTTAGCTCTGTGTGCTGAGCTGTAAATGAAATGAATGAAGAAAGAAATTCCAACCGTCGCGAACATATTAGTGGAGGAATAGAAATGACAGTGTTCCCTCTGCAGCAGTGAGGAAAATCTAACAATAGATGGACTACAGATGGAAATGACCTTTCTGCGAAATCTGGTGCAAGCATCCTTTCAAGTTTTCTGATATAGATTTTTTAAAACTTGATTCTTCACTATTTATCCCTGTTCTTTTCATGGGGAAATGTATACAGAATGTTTATCAATTTATTTTTTTTTTGGGGGGGGTTAAGAAAGAACATTTTTGTACAACTTTTTCTTTTTTTTTAAAAATTAATTAAGGAGCCACTCACTGTGGTCTGTGGGCCGCCCGTTGTATATCCCTGAGCCAGTTGTATCGTATGATAGACATTCTAAATCTACAAGAGAGAGTTATATCGTACAGTTTTACTTTGAAGTGGGAACTTGCAGTTTGAAATGAAATACACCTCTCTGACACACCCCATATGCTGCCGATCTCGGATTAGAGCATTTAAGATGTAAAGTGTACAAACTCTGTGAATCAATAATTACACAATATCACTAATAATTGAACATCTTCTATCGCAGGATCGAAACATTTTTTCCCCCTTAATTTAAAAAAATGTTATACACTGCAGAAATTGCAAACTGATCTCACCCCACAGAGAGTGGATAAGGTTCTATATCTGTTGACCTCAGCAATCAAGTTTGTGCATTTTTTTTACACTCACAAACATTTCAGGCTTTATGCATTTTTTTAATGGCTACTGCTCAGTCTTCCAAAATTTGTGGAGTAGGCTGTGCGTTTACTTGTGTTAAACTTAAATGAGATGTTATATAGTTTCCACAATTTAAGGCGGTTGACAGGTGTCTTAATAATATGTCTGTGATAAATACTGGCCAAAATCCCAACAGGTTAACGAATGAGAGCACACTCTCAGCCTGATGATAGTGGCACGAATATGCGATGCATGCAGCAAAACAATTATTCCCTGCCCCCAGGCGAACAACATCACTGAACGTTTGAAACTCGGGTGTTTGTAAGTTAATTGGTGATTCAATTATGAATCACAACACTGCATAGAAAGTAGCACGGAGTCATGTTTCAATATCTGTACTTAGGGTCAAGTGCATTGTTCGTGATAGAAATACTTTCTTGCATTTTTAATGCAAAGGTTGCAAGCTCTGATGGGATGTGTACAGACCTTCTCAGTAACATCAGCAACTCCAACCAACACAATAATCTTGAGGTAACCTTAATGTCCCAAGATTTCCACTAAGTGGTCAAGGTGATAAGAAGCTCATTTCAGTGATAGAATGACTGTAGAGTGAAAAGGTCCAGTGATTGCACTGCATTTTGAAAGCTTGCCAATTGTGGTAGGAAACTCAGCGCAACAATGGAGCACTCAGCCGTTTGTAGTCCGTGTTATTTACAGTAATTTACCTGTAAGAATAATTTACGTATCTTGGCACAGGGGGCTGAAACGACTGTGTTGGTCAATGAATGATTGGGCACGTGAATGAGTGGTTAACTGGTAGGAAACATTCTCCATGTCACCGTTTTTCCAGATATATACAGATAGAGATAAAATACACCTCAGAATTCATGCTGGATAATACAGTGAATTTTAATTTTTTTTTTTTAAATAATGGTGGAATGTTATACAATCACCCAGTCTGGATGATGTCAGTGTGACTTGTTTTTCACATCTTGTGTGAAACTCTCTTCATGATAGAAAAATGTTTGTTAATGTGCCAAACTAATTTCCAAGAATTAAAACATATCCATGGTCTCTTTTAAGGGCAACAGTATGAACGTATCTAAGAGTGTGTGTGTGTGTGTGTGTGTGTGTGTGTGTGTGTGAGCCAGTGTGGGGGGGGGGGAGAAATTCTGTCACTTGAGAAAGTTTTGGCAAGATGACACGTGAGTGAATCGTGAGCGGGAAAAGAGCACATTCACTCAGCGTCGTGACTACCTTATCTAAATGTCCATTGTGGTAAAATGCTGCCAGAAAGTGTGGCTGGCACATTTGAAATGTTCAACAATTTGACCTTATAAAAGTAGCCTTCAAACGGCATGCCTCGGCTGATCTAATGTTCATGATAACTCCACACAAGCTGTCACTGTCTTTTTTGATTTGTACAGGTGAGGCAGGTGACTTATGCAAAAGAAAAAGTGGGGCTTCAAAGCACACAACTCAGGACAAAAGTTTCCAGAGCAATGATCAGCGTGATTGATTACCTCCCACCAGGCTCCTTTCTTTTCATAACGAACACAATGTGAACATGACTCCATTGATGTTATCTGTTCCTTAGCCAGAATTAAAGCCCATTGTTGTTTTTTTGTTCGTTTGTTTTTTGTTTTTAGAAAAATCATTGCTAGAGGGGTTGGGAAACATAGCTAAATAGAGCAACAAAGTTGACAATGTGGCATGTCTCACTGTGCTTTTGTAAACGACAGTAGAATCAAAAGAATGTCTTTTATTATTGTAAAAATGTACAGCGATATTGAACGCTCCTAACTGTTTGCAGACATCTTTGAAGAGCGAGTGAAGGTCAAAAAACCGAAAAAAACAATAATCAAGCTCAACTGAATTGATTACACGCCAAGGCGTAGCTTGTATTACGTGTTTTCCAGATTTATCTAAATTCAAAATATAGTCATCCCTCGCTCTAACGTGGTTCATCTTTCACGGCTTTGCCATTTCATGGATTTTTTTGGTGCATTTTTTTTCAACACCGCATTGTGTTCTGCATCCTGATTGCCGAAGTGACTGTCGACTAATGTCAACAGTCTCTGCGCCTTATCGCTGTACAGCTTGCCAAATTTTCTCCATGACAAAACCCACAATGTCGCCGAACCGTTCTGTACAGTATTTCTAAAAAACTGTCAGTTGTTTGTAAGAAATTGTTTGCATTTTTGTTTTTTTAAAAACAACTTTTTGAAAAAAGGTTTAATCTTTGGTTTCAGTCATTACAGTGCTGCATACGTAATTGTAAAAAATAAAGATGACTTCTTCACGGATTTCACTTATTTTTTCACGGGTTCTTTTGGGAACATAAGCCCGACGATAAACGAGGGACTACTGTAGCGATGAATTAAGTTTAACACCCACAAATATCAAAACACACCACAAACAGGTAAATTGTTACATGAGAAAAATACCTCTTTTGGGATAAATTGGGACATCTTCTCCAGAATTGTCCTGACTGATAAACTCGAATTAATGGAAAAAATTGATTAATTGTCCAATGTCCAAATCGGAACATGCTTTCTAAAGTTTTAATTGTCCCTTTAATGAAGCTGCTCAAAAGCACTATTTGTGTTTGTGAATCTGAAGAGTAGACTTCCATCTAACCTATGGGCCCCTCATTTCATCTACCGTAGCCCCTTTGATCATATGATTATTTCAAACTGAGAAATAACAGGTTACTTCAGTTGGAATATTCAGTTTTATGACTCATATGTGGGATGGCAAATGAGTTTAATGCCATTTTTCTTTTATGAGCAAAAAGACTATTCATTATTCAGCTCAGAGACATCAGCAGTGTCATCATTCATCACCCGGTGCAACGTGCCAACCTTCAACCGTCCAAGATCTTCTCGTCTTCAGATGCCTTAAAACGGAACAGAACTAATAAAAACAAAGTGTTTATTTTATTTGAATGCCATTATTTTTTAAAGATAAATTGGCATGGGTGAATGCTGAGAGCCAAATTAGGTCTCCAGAAGGCTGTTGATAACGTAATGCTTTGAAAATTGTTTTGCATTCGACCACCTGTTGCCAAGTTGTACTGTCCTGTTCTTGAAGAATGTTTTGTTCATACCCTCCAGAAAAATATCAACAGGGAATACAATTTTGCCTCATAAAATGTCCGGCAACTACAGGAACTTTAGGGGGCGCTAAAACTTTCTTTTTAATCAATAATAATTTCCCTCAGCTCATTAATAAATTCTAAGGGTCTTTATCAAAATATTTCAACAGAATTCTACTTTACAAAATATTAGAACACAATCAATAATGTGTACAAAAATCCCATAATCACACAGTTTACAACTTTCAACGTTTTCATTACTATGAACTTCACTTTCCCCCCCAATGACTGCATAATATCACAGTTGGACAGTTGAACCCAAGACATTTGAGACATTTGCATGCGCAGTTCAGTACATGATTTCATAATTCTAAGATGACCAAATGTTGAATGGAATTCTTTTGGCAAGATATGACACTGACAAAATCAAAGAAGCAGCCGTGTTCAGAAAAAAATTGTTGTGGCTAAGTACTAAGTGGTTTGGAGGACCAACATATATCGCACTAATTTGGATAATTAGTCACTTTTCTAATTAAAAAACAAATTAATTCAACAGAACCTAAAAAAATGTCTTCATATTCACTTAATATTTATTTATTGGGTTGGTAAGTGGTCAAATTGAGAGTGAAACTAATACATGTTTGTTTACTGAAGCTATTTTTTTTGTCAAGGACTTAGTAAAACACAAAAGTATTCAAAGTATCAATTTATTCACAGTCACACAAAGGAAATGTTCATATTTTCTATTTTTTTTATTCAACAATGAAAATAAAACCACCCTTTTTGCATATGTGGATATGCAGATTGGTATTTGCATTTGGGAAAACTGAGCTGCGTATTTTTGTTTCTCAACATTTACACAGGAGTATACGATCTGCATAACCAGATTTTTTTTCCTTAACACTTTGTATATAGCTTTACCCAAAACCTCCACACCACAGTGTCATCTTGCATAAAAATATTTTCTCCTGCTCAAACATGCCTTGCCTTCTTGACACAGACTTACCGAGCTCCATCCTGAACTTAATTCCGTGCAGTCAGGCTGCTTCGATGGTTGGCTCCCACATGCTATCATGATTGGATTTTTGCTTAACAACTCTGTCAGATCAGCAGAGTTCCCATATAGTGTTCTATTTGTAATACAATATCCGCTCTGTTTCATCATACATTCCAGCTATGGCAATTTTTTGGACTTTCGGAGTACATGTTTTTTATGTGAACTAAAACAATGACTTAACCAGCTTACATGTATATATACTGCATACTGAAGAATTAAGATCAAATAATCAATCGCAGATTGCATTCCATTTGGCGGATGACGAGACACGAAGCACAGAACCACCAAGAAGGGAGCCAACGATTGCTTGCTAGTTTTAAAAAAATCTTGTGTGGATAACCTCGGAAAATGAACCTTATGATTTGTACAGATGATTGAAAATGAAGTCATGTTTTGACTATTGCAAGCAATATGTGTCATGTGGATGATCGTGGGCAACTGAAACATTTTAAACCAACATATGAATAGTTGTGACAGCTGCTGTTTTTCTGAAATAAGCGAAAATATCTTTTTCTCTTGATCCAAATCAGTCTCAATTTCAGTTGATAAATATTTCATTTTAAATAATTCAATTTCTTTTAAAATTGTATGGAAGGAACACAAAACATTGTGTGTGTGGGGGGGGGCACAGCACACTACCAACAGAACCTCATCTCAAGTGTGGAGTCAGGTGGAGGAGTCAGCATAGTTTGAAACCACTTCATCAGGGCCTGGACACACTGCTACCAATGATGAATTCCCAATTTTATTTAGACATTTTGCATGGGAACTTATGAGCATAAAATGTATGATCCATCATAACAATGAACCAAAAGACAGAAGTGGACAGAAGTCAATCAACAACTAAATGGCTTCAATATAAGAAGTAGATTGGCACAGTTAAAGCCTTGACCTCAAACTGATTGAGATTTCGCGGCATGACTTCAAAAGAAGGAATCACACAAGACATGCCATATTGCTGAGCTGAAATGGTTGTGGGGGGAAATAAAAAATAAATAATGGGCCTAAATTCTTCCGAACAGTTGTGCAAGTCTGATCTACAACGACAGGAAACATTTGCTTCAGGTTATTGCTGCCTAAGGATGCTGAGCCACTCATTTAATCCGAAACATCATACTTTTTCCTCCCTGCACTCTGATATTGATATTGATGATGTGCAGTAAAAACATGGAAAATGTTTCTTTGTGTGCTTTTAGTTGAAGAATATTGTTGTGATTTAGATGAAGTTCAGATGACATTTCATGAGCAATTTATGCGGAAAATCGAGGTCATTCTAAAGCATTTGCACACTTTTTCTTGCAACTGTATGGTTTACTGAGCCAATTACGTGCGCAGCTGTAATTTTACTCTCTGCTGCACAGACACACTCCGCTTTGTAGCTCTGACTCAAATTCTGGATATGACAACCATATGAAGCACCAATATTAATCTGGGAAAGTGTGCCTACGAGCAAAACATGTTCTTTGCTGAGCCAGTTGGGAGCGGCCCTTTCCTGAAGAAATATGCAGCTTTAATTCGGCCCAACTAGTCCTGCTTTGGCTGGAAGGCGGAAAACCAAAAGGTAGAGAATTATACTTGGATGATGACCATCAGCAACATGGTGGCTGACAACAGGGAGCGGAGAATCGTTTAGATTGGAAAACAGACACAAACAAAATAGATATAGAGAATGCTCGTTAGGGTCCGATAGGGATTTTCTATAGCCAATGTCGATTCTGATATTTGACAGAAAAAAAAATTGGGATAACCGATTCATTAGAAAATATACTGTAAATCAGGAATTAAAATAATTTTTTTTGGGGGGGGGGGCAGGAGGGATCTTTAGCGCTGACAGGAAAATCTGAATTACAGGCAAGTTACAATTTGACTGTTTTAAAATATGTTTGTCTTTTACCGGAAGTTTCGGTTTCTTATGACATTGAACGCTTGCGCGCATGCAGTCCATATCGGTCGATTTAACGGTGGTTCTCTGGTGATTTAGCAGCACCCGATCATATAGTTCCACATTTGTTCTTTTTTTTTTGTGTGTGTTTTACTGAACTGAACATATACTGTCAATATAGTAGTGATGGGAAAATGAAGCCTCATGAAGCAATGAGGCTTTCCATCCAACTGGTTTGTTCCTGGGCCGAAGCATCATGAGGCTTTATTTGTACTACTGCGCCATCATGTGGAAAATAAATGTCATGACAGACAGTGATTAAAATGATACCATGGATTTGATGTAGAGGTAAGATCAGGCCCAAAAAAATCCAGCCCGACCCGGCCCGCTGGTATTTAAGCCCGACCTGGCCCGAGCCCGACCAATAAACTTGATTTGCAGGCTCGAGCCCGAAGCAAACCCGACATTTCCTATTTCATTTGTGATGACTCGGGAGGAGGAGGGGTGATTTGTGATAACAAATTAAAGCCTGTCTTTTGTCACGAAATCTAAGTTAAACAAGTCTGCATAATTATTTACATCTTTCAAACATGTATTTCTGTTTCTGCAGAGGGTACATTAACCGACAATTTTCCATCATTGACGGAAAAAAAAAAAATTTAAGGCCGTCCGTCATTTTGACGGGTTGAAAATTGGGCCATTCACCACAGCAGCAGTACGTCCTTAAAAATCGAGTGCGGCACTTGAAGAGAAGCAGCGAGACAAAGAACAATGACGGCTGGATCATAGAGACATGAAGGAGTTCTTTGAATTGTCATTGCGAGTGTTTAGTACAGTACGTGTTGTGATGAGGCCACTTCTGTTTTTTGGCGAACCATGGTCTCTCGTGGCCAAAACTATTCACGGCCTCGTAACGAACAAAAAAAAAAGTCAGCGAGAGAGAAGCCAGACCCGACCTGCGGGCTCGGGCGGCCGATCTTACCTTAGTCAGTGTGACCTGTCAGCTCATTGTCGTCCCGGTGCGCCGTTTTATTTCGAATCACCCGCGAAACTATTTGTTGGCGGTGACGTAGGAATCCCGTCTCGCGAAGCTTCGGGCGGAGCAACGCGCGTTCCGAGGCATCGGGCGTGGCCACAAGCGTAATCGACACATGCCTCGATGCGCGCTTCGCAGATTTTCTTCCGGTTTACTCGGCACACGCATTGGAGCCTCGGCACAGTCGGGCACATCACTACAATATAGCAATGCTGGATGGAAAAATTCAGCATTTTAAAAGTGGTTCAATCTCCTTGGCAGCAGTCACTTAAACCAACCATTTCCTGTAGGTTGCAGATGAGTCCTGCACAACCGACAGCGGGAATTACAAAATAGTTTCTGTTTACAATACACACAACACAGTAAGCACGGACGCTGTGGGACTTCCAGGTCCTCTTTTGAAAACTCCAAACATCGTTTTTGGGGGGCCAGGAGAGCCTTTCTCCATGGGCTCTTCCAATGATATCCATTCTAGTTTTACATGCAGCATGATGCTGTCAACAATGCTGTTAACATGTGCCAGAGATTTTCGGAATTCATTCGCTGGCACTCAAAGATTATTATTTTTTTTTTTTTTACATCAGTGAGCATTTCGCGCACAGGACAGCCACTCACATGTAGAATATGAACTGTGCTGAACTTCCGTCATTTATAGACTGTCTTCACATGGACACGTGAACATCAAGGTGTACAGATTAATGCAAATTAACCACACTTATTTGAAGGTATTCTGAGGGCTCTCGTGTGAGGCTTGGTTCACATTGGGCAACACTTCTTGAGAATAGAAAACTTAAAACTGGTGTGTGTTTCTGTCAGGCAGATCACCTCTAAGCAACATATCCAATCTTGTCACATTGATTGGACTCTAGGTTGGCTCAATCGTGACTCCAATTAGAGCTCTTGGAGAAGTCATTAGCCTAGGCCAGGGGTCACACACTTCTTTCACCCTGAATGGTGAATGTTAACCAGCAGTGCCCATTGCTATCCATTGCAAAGGTTGTGTGGGAAGATTGCGTGGTATTTGCAGCAAAATGACATTGGCCTATGATCCATCGGCTCCATAACGTGTCAGTTGACTGACGTTAGGGAAGCACCAATCTAACATCTGATATTTTCTGATGCTAGTTATGGAAGGTATAGCAATTTAGATTGTAACTAGAAAGATTAATCAACAGATTTCTACATTGGGTTTCCATTTGTACAGTAGGCAGATCATTTTGACTTGGTCATTTTTTTGAGTAGCAGGTCAACTGAAAAAGGGTGGTCACCCTTGCTTTAAGAATATCACTTACTTCTCAATTAGGTCTAACGTCACTCCGGGCACCAACTTGGCACTCTTCTGCATGCAAAACCTAAAAAAAAAGAAATAGACAGGAAATTAAGTGTTGGTGAATGGCGGGAAAAAAAGTCCTAAAGATAATATAAATAATCATTTGTCAGGCACACGGACAGTGTGGTTAAAACTAGTGAGGAATGACTTGAGAGGTTATTAATTGAAGACCATTCTTTTGGACATGAGTTGACGTTTGATTGATAAGAACATAATGTTTGTGTTAAAGAAAAAGCACTGTGGAGGTGTCATATTTTAAAGCCTCGGAGGCCTCAATTAATTTAAACCACTTGCAAAAAACAGCGGAAGGTGCAATTAATGGAGGGCCAACGAGTGCACATGTACGCATGAGGACTCGAAATTGAACAATGCACTCCAGGTCAAGTCTGTCACCGCAAATATTGCAGCTCAGTCAGTCAGCTTGACTGCAGTCAGGCCAGGCTATATTCAAAGTCATGTCAGCTGCCATGACTGCTTCTGAGGGCCAACTTCAAAATAAAAGCTATGCAAGGCATCCACCCAACAGTATTACTTGATTCACTTTTATTTTGAAGCTAACCCTTGCGGCACGTAACTCGGCTGGCTCCACGCGAAAGGCTACACTCCCGGCGTGAAACAATGGCTGTCGGGGTAAAAATATGTCCTTATGCAAAGGTGTTTGTTCCATGGTGCAAAAAAAAAAAAAAAGATTGCATAATGGATGGTAGCACTAGAGAACGGTGCTAAGTAAGCTAGCCGATCACAGGGCAAGTTAGAGGGAAGGAAATTCAATTGTGTTAATTATTAACATAATGCGTTTTCAAAATGAAACAGCAAATTTTATTGTTTTAATCAGTTATTGTATAGCTCTGGTGTATGCTGTTGTAATTAGAAAATAAAAACTGGGAAAGGCTTATTTGGTAACATTAAAATGATATACATACACATTCAGTATTAATAACGCACTATTTAATTAATAGTCACAATAAACATCTACAGAGTCCATATTTCTTTCCCCTATATTTTCAAAGTGTGCTGACATGAGCACAAACCACTAATCCATCTTAAGATCCCAAATCATTACCAGAGAAAATTCCTCTCACTGTGCAGGAAATAAGATTTGTGCCAATAGAAGGAGCTGTAGGCACTGTCGCAATTCTTTTTTTCACAATAATTCCTAGTATGGTCGAAGAAGTCACTGATTACAGCGACAACATTTTGGTGTTTTTCAGATCCACAAATATGTGTGTCACATGTGTTTTTGTATTGTTGTGAGTGCGTTTGGGATGAATTACTCTAACGGCTTTCGGATCAAGGCAAATGGAGGTCGCGGGGAAAAAAAGCAAAAGAGAAAAAAATGGTCGTATTTTGTTTCCTGACTTGTTTTTGGTAAACGCACAACAGAAGATCGGATAAAAGCTAAAAAAGCTGTTTTCTGTTTTTTAATTTCCAATTTTTAAACAAGAAATGGGAGATGGCTCATTCCTAGTTGATGGCGACAGCAACACTGCCTCCTTGCAGACGGAAGAGGGATGGCCTTTCAACGCGTGTGAATTTCTGAGACCTTTATAATAATCATAATAATAATAATAATAATAATACATTTTATTTATAAGCGCCTTTCAAAACACTCAAGGACACTTTACAATCAAAAACAAAATCAATAAAGCCACAGATAAAAATATAAATAATAAAAGAAGAGATGAATTTAAAATGAGTATGCGATTTTGAATAGGTGGGTTTTGAGATGGGATACGAATGTGGGAAGAGAATTGCGTGTGGAGAATTGTGTCAAAAATAAATATGCATGCCCGCTGATTCACAAACACATCAGCGGGCATGCACTTCAGACAAAGAATTAAAATGCATGTACAGTACCACAAAAAAAAAACAAACAAAAAACAAATACGATAATCGCGGATGCATCTGTGTAAATAAATTTGACACAAATCTCTTCCCATATACTTGGCTTGCCCAGATGTGCTGCAATTCTGAGTTTATTCGTGAGGTCGGCCGGGAAAAAAAATGAGCACCAAACAGCCAATGGTGCACATCTGTAAACGACAGAAAAAAATATTTAGGTGCACCCCTGTTAATAGATGATCCTACATCAGGAGAGGAGAGGAAATCCTCAAACAAGAACAAGGTGGCATAGTGTGTAATAACTGCTAGAATTTTCTTCTGCAAAAGTCAAGCGAGGTGTGTAGACCATAATGAGCCCCGTGTGTATGTCAGGGGAGCCCCAGATGATTTTGCGGAGTAAAATGTGACTCCAGCCTCTTAATCCATATTAAAATCTCATCATGTTTTCTCTCTTTATGGTAAGCATACTGTTTACAGCAGGCATAAAGAGAATGACCACACCATCATATTTTTTTATGTTGAAAGGCACCAAGCACTAACGGAAAGTACACCATACATTGCATAAGTATAATTATATTTAAAACAAGAGGGGAGAAACAATCTCAATAATTGATCGATATTTTCCAAATATAAAATCAGAATGTAAAACAGCGTTAATAAACACACTCTATTTATGAAGATGGCATTGTTTTGTACAATGCCATCTACAAAGCACAGCAAAAAGTGGTATTTACACTTAACCGCGCACTTGCCAGGCTTTTCGTTCTGTCTCCCCCTTGTTGGTTATGGTTGTCTTGTCTATGTTCCTCTGAACGGATTGTAACTCGGAAGTAAAATCCTTGTGCGTTTCTTGCATACTTGGCCAGTAAATCTGATTCTGATATGAAATTAAAATGATCATTGTTATATGTCCACAGATAATTATAGTAAACAACTGTATCTACAGCAGAAAACAAGCTGGACAAAATGGATTGCGAAGAGTCTGAGACGGCACCATGATTCTTGCCAATCATGTTGTGATAGGATCCACCGCCCCCCCCCCAAAAAAAAAAGCTAAATATATGTCCTTTTGATGCATCTTTTTGATTTGTGCTGTTCACTTTCTATAAGTCAGTTATATTCCGTGTCTTTCCTCTCTATTTTCCACATCCGGGAACAAATTCAGTCTATCAAAGCAGGAGGGAAATCATATTGGTAATGGTTTTCTGCTCACCTGAGCAATGTAATGTAAGCATGATGCACACAGCCTGCCTGTTTCTCATCTGTCGCTCTCTTTCGCTCTCTCTCTCTCTCTCTCTCTCTCTCTCTCTCTCTCTCTCTCTCTCTCCCTCCTTGCCTTCCTCCCTCCCTCCTTCCCTCCCTCGCTCTCCTTCCCTCCCTCCCTCTCTTTCACCATCATCCATCCCCTGCTGCCTTTCATTAAAATTTTAAAACCCAGGTATGCAAACACATCAGTGCATCCCTTCACCCACTCACGGACTGCACCATATACTGTATACAGTATATACCTCAGTGTCAATTTGTAAGGTTATGTAAATTTCAGTAGCAGAAAACTCGGATAGATGGGCAAAATTAGTATATGAGGAGCAGGGAGAAAAAAAGGTGCCGTGTGCGTAAAATTGGTGGAGAGGAGGAAGCAGGCCACGTTGGAACGCAAAATCACAAAAAAATTGAGTTTGAGCACACGGAATCGACTTAGCCGGAGTGTTTTTCTGTCCAATGATTAATACATTTTGTCTGGAATTTCAAACAATTACGACTAGTGTTTGGCAGAAATTTTCCTGACACAGAATTCATACATTATATCAGGAATAGTGTGATGATGCTAGGGCTGTCACTATTGAATATTTCCAGAATGGATTATTGCATTGCTTAATCAATTAATCGGATACAATTTTACTTTGCAATCAAGTGTATCACAATTGAACAAGATCGCATGAGATGGATTAATGTCCTCACCAACCGTAAAACTGATTCAGTTACTGGTTTAGTCACTGTTTTGCAAAGCAAAAGCAGATGTGCGCAAATGTCTTGTTTTGATCATAAATCTGTTTTCCTGAAGGACTACAGAAATCAGAAAAGAATTATTGTTAAGGGGCTGAAATCACAGTACCGTATTTCGACAATTTTAAGTAAAAAACCTCAATGATTGCTCGATTATTAAAATACTTTTGGATTAATTTGATAATCGATTAGTTGTCGATTAATTTTGACACCGACAGATAATATATTAGATGACTATTGGCCAAAAAAGATTACAGTGTTGAATTTAAGTGTATGTTAGTCATTAAGAGGAGTACTGAATGTGTAATACGAAATTCAGTGTCCATTATAACCAGAGGTGGACCTTCCGTGACGAATGCCAGTGTTGGTGACGATTGACAAATGACAGGAACAAGGCCGGGTCTAGACCGGCATGTATGAGGGGGCAGCCACAATCTTGTGGGGGCATTGTGCTCCAGCACAATTTGACCTTGTCTAACTGACAAATTCACTCACTTAGATGCAGCCAAACACCCTGTTTGAGGAGAATAGGATACAGTTTAGCGACTAGAAGAATTCGGTTGTATGGTTTTGGTTGTTATTGTTCACTGAAAAAAAAAGATTTTCAAGACAAATATTAACTCTTGTTTTTATTCTGTTATTAGCAATTAGGTATGTCACTACACAAAACACTAGGAACGAGTTTAACAAAGCTCATTTGCAGTTTACTGCTGCAAACTGCTATTATAAACCTAACACCGGCTCATTTGCATACTGAAGGGTGACTGGAAGTTGGGTCTCCGTACGCTACAGACAGCCATCCCTCGCACCGAGCCGGCAGCAGGCCGATACTCGGAGCTGAGTAAAGGGGAGATGGAGCAGTTACACGGACTACTTTACGAATTTCACCTTTTTGGAACGTAACCCCCGTGATAAACGAGAGTTCACTGAATTTTATATTTGTGGGGGAAAACAAGACATTAAGACAGTAAGAAGTGGAGCAGAGGAGAGAGGCATGAGGACAAACGTTTTTCTGACGACCGACAAACATGCTCTGTCTGAATAGTGTGTTTGTTGGCGGGGGGTTTCTCTCAAGAGGACTGCAGTGACTTTATCTGTTATATCTGTTTGTTCCTCCTCAATATGTCAGTTGCTAAGCAGTTGGTGTGGCTTTTATGCTTTGGGCCTCATTTCGGTCATGAAGGCTTAATGTCACACAGTATATAAACTCTGATTACTCAGTGACACGTCAGAAGGTCAAGCTTTCAGTGTCAGCTCGAGTCTTCTGCATCCAGCCCTTCTCTCTGTAGTTATTTGGTATTTTCATAGACTTTGACTCTGGGTCCGAAGTCCGCTCCTCACGTGATAATAGAAATGTGAGAGTGAGTGCTCCGATAGGATCTTTACGGGAATCATCATGGTCGACTGTGATTGGCTAAGCAAACAGAACCGACTGACATCATGACAAAATAAATCGAAATCATCCATTCATTATCCAAACTGCTCATGAGAATCTAATATTTTATGTTTGTGTATTTATTTGCATGTTTGTGATTTTCTGTTGAATCTTGGTGAAATTATTTATATTCAACACTGTCTCGCGTATTTATGAGCGGGGCTGAATACACGCAGGGTTGCTTGACTACATACGGAAACGCTTTGCGATTCCTGAACAGTAGGTAGCGGTATGCATCAAAGAACTGTAATCTGCCAATGAACTGAGAAGAAGAAGGAGGAGGAGAAGGAGAAGGAAAAGAAGAAGAAGAAGCATGTATCGCCAGCAGAAGGTGTGCGAGCGACTTGGGTGGACTGAGGGACTGGTGTAATTTACTGACCAAAGTGATGGCGGAAGCGTGACGAAAATAACATGACGGACTGACCGATGACAATTACAATTTGGTTCGGCGTGAAAAACGCCGGACTGACGAGTGCCCAGGCCGCGTACAAATAACGAACCAGGAAAATCTTGTAAATTGCCCACCTATGATTATAACTCAAGAAAGCAAGTACAGTAAATATTCCCATCTCCGGAATTCGATGAAAAGGAATTTCCTTCACCCGGAATAAAAACCTTTACATTAACATTAACATTTTGACTACGATATTACATTTTACCGGAACTTACTTGTGCGGAAATTCCACTATCCGATGGAGACCGAAGGCCTCGGGAGCTTAAATACACGCAGCGCCAACCCAATGCAATGGAAGACACGACGGAAGACACGTGTTCACTTCACCGTTTTCGATCACCGGATTCGAAACAACGACGTGTAAGTGACTTTTTATTGGCGTGTGTTTTACTGTAATTGCGAACGATTTTCACTTTATTTACTTACGTCCAGTAGATCGCGGCACTAGCTTAAAAAGCAGCACCCACTCGACACAACGGGATACACAACGGGAGACACGACGGAAGAAACGTGTTCGCTTCGCCGTTTTCGTTCATCGATCCGAAACGACGACGTGTAAGTGACTTTTTATTGGCGTGCGTTTTACTGTAATTGCGAACGATTTTCACTTTATTTACTTACGTCATGTAGATCGCGGCACTAGGTTAAAAAGCAGCGCCCACTCGACACAACGGGAGACATGACGGAAGAAACGTGTTCGCTTCGCCGTTTTCTCTCACCGGATCTGAAAAAACGACGTGTAAGTGACTTTTTATTGGCGTGTGTTTTACTGTAATTGCGAAAGATTTTAACTTTATTCACTTACGTCCTGTAGATCTCGGCACTAGCTTAAAAAAGCAGCGCCCACTCGACACAACGGGAGACGCAACGGAAGAAACGTGTTCACTCCGCCGTTTTCTATCATCGGATGCGAAACGACCACGTGTAAGTGACTTTTTATTGCCGTGCAGTTTACTGTAATTGTGAAAGATTTTAACTTTACTCACGTCAGGGGTGCCCAAACTTTTTGGACCGAAGATCTACTTTAAGTTCAACCAACCTCCCAGGATGGGCCCTTACCGCGCACGTGCACGCATGCACGCAAACACACGCACACGCACACACACACACACACGCGCGCGCGCGCACATACACACACACACACACACGCGCGCGCGCGCACATACACACACACACACACACGCGCACGCGCGCCACGATGAGAAGCCAAACACGGAAGCAAGCGATGCACTTTTGCAGGCCGTTGACTATCGTAGCTCACGCGTACCATTTTAATGTGCTTCCCTCAGCCCTCTAGATTCCTATTCTTTGCCCGTGCCCTCGGTGAATTGTACACGAAATAAACTCTGAATGAGAATAATGACGATCAAAGATATAGCGCAACAGCTCTGATCACAAGCTGCAATTGCAGACTGCTGAGCGCTCACAACTTCCGCTGACGTAGGCACGCGCCACCGTAGGTTAAAGATTTACCTGCTTTATTTTATTTTATTTTTAGAATCTTTCTTTGGGAAAATGAGAGTGATAGGATGATTAGGGTGCAGTGTGCATTAACACAAAACATATATTACTAGCATGTACAAACACACACAATTTTTTCTCCTCAACACCTTTCGGATCTAATTGGGACGAGTCCTAGATCTACCGGTAGATCAGGATCGACGTAATGGGCACCCCTGACTTACGTCCTGTAGATCATGGCATCGAAACAAAGAACAACCCAACAAAACAAAACAACCCAAATTTTTTTTTTTTCCAAGATGGCGCCCGAGTAGGCAGCCTTCTGCAAGTGCTCTTCAAGAGCCTTGCTTTTTTGTTCTTTTTTGTTGTTTTTATCTTTTGTTTTGTCACATTTTGTTTGTTGTTTCATTGTGTGGACCTGATATGGACTGGTTTCAGCGTTTTTTGGCCACGACATTCATCAAAGGAGAAGTATCTGTGCTTGGTGGTTGCGCCTTCTCAGCAGCATGCCTGTGCCAGCACAGATTTTGATTGGGAGGAATGTCGGCGCCATTGACTGTCGGTGCTGGACAGACCTGGGGCACTTGTGTTTTTTGCACCTGTAATGGGCAGCATTTTTCACAACCCCGTTTTGTTCAGTGGAGATGTCGGCGCTGTTGGACAGTCGGCGTTGGTGCGGCTGGATGGATGGCTTGAAGTTGAGGATGAGGAGAGAGGAGCGTTGGCGCAGAGCGCCGATGCGTATTTGGAACCGAGAGTCGCCGCCAAACTGCTTCAAACAACAAAGCGTGTCCCGGAAAAGTGGTTAGGACTGCACGACTGTCCGTGTTTTATGTTATGTGTTGTGTTTATTATTTTACTTTATGTTAACTGTTTTGTTAAGTGCTTTGTTACAGCTGCCGCTGTTGTGAAAGCGCTATATAAATCAGCATGTATTGTATTGTATTGTATAAAATAGACTCATTTTTTTCCCAAGACGGAAAAAAAAAATCAACATTAAAATATTGTACGTACTGTGTTGTTTTTTGTTTTTTTTTTAATACTTTACACCTGTAGTGTATACCGTACTGCTGTTTTTGTTATATAAACAGTTTTTGGACAGTATATTTTTGCATTTTATATACGTTTGTGTTGCAGCTCCGAAAAAAAGGAGAGCTGTGGTGTTAATTTTTTAAAACGGTCTCAACAAATACAGGTACGTCTTTGTCTGTCTTCGTGCCTTCTTCCGTTCAACTCGAGAGGCGTTCAAGACCGCCTCCGAAAAACGTAAACGATTACTTCAATGAAATTACAAAAATTAAAAATAACACATCAAAACTGAAAAGCAAGCGAGGATATCACAAAATAAATTCGATAGCCCCCCCCCTACAGAATTTATATTGTGATTTCATCATTTGTGAATACACAACAAAGGAATAAATAACTACGACTGACATCTTGTTGTGTTATTTTGACTTCAAGATGGCGCCGCGAGAGTGGCTGCCCTTCCAGCAGCTCCTGTTTATTTTGTTCTTTTCCTTCTTCCTCTCATAACTTTGCTGCTGTGAAGTGGGAATTTCTCCATTGTGAGACTATTAAAGGTTTTCTTATCTTATCTTATCTGATCGTACTGTTGGAGCGACGATAAAGGAAATGCCAATGTGTTTTTCGGAGGTGGTCATGAACGCCTCTCGAGTTGACCGGAAGAAAAGAAGGGACGGGGACGGACAAAGACGCACCTGTATTTGTTGAAAAAAGGAGAGCTGTGGTTGTGGTTTTATTTTATTTTTTTTTAAACGCAGAATTTATTAATGGTTTTCATAGACTCAACAAATACAGGTACTGTACGTCTTTGTCCGTCTCCGTGCCTCTCGAGAGGCGTTCATGGCCGCCTCCGAAAAACATAAATTAATTCTTACTTCAATGAAACCACGAAGAAAATCAAGCGAGGAAATCACTAAATAAATTCTGTAGGGGGGGGATATAGAATTTATTATGTGATTTCCTTGCTTGATTTTCTGTTTTGATGCATTATTTTCAATTTTCTTAGTTTCATTTAAGTACAGTAATAGTTAATTTACATTTTTTGGAGCCGGTCATGAACGACTCTCAAGTTGAACAGACGCCTCTCGAGTTGAATGGAAGGAGCGTAGTACCATCTAGTGGAGGAATTGTAGATTGCGCCTGAAAATGTGAAGCGTCCAATGTATGAAATTTTTTTTTACAAAATAGCCATTCATTGAAGGTGCGCCTCATAATCCAGTGCGTCTTTTAGTGCGGAAAATACGGTACCACCATCTCTTTGTTGTTTTCTTCATTCTGTTGTTTTTCAGATACAGTCCCTTGCAAGCCACAACACACTTTTATAGTTAGAGTGCAGTTATAATTCGGAAGCTTGTTCTGTGGAAGAGAATGCTGGCAAGGAGTATCAATATTTATGGCATGACACTGAGGGTTCGTTATGCTGAAGGTCATAGCTATATGTGAATTTAGAGCAGTGTAAGTTTGACGAAGCTCTTCAACATTTATGGTCGGAAAGAATCATTGTGGCGGCTGTAGGGCCCTTCTTGAAGGCAGCTTGTCACTCTCAGTTAGAGTACATGCGTCAAGGAAAGTTTTAAGACTGGAGTGAATTTTGAATGGGAAAATGTGTACATATAAGGAGGCGGGTGGGGGGGGGCATTTTCTTCTGGTTTGTCACTCTGTGTGTGGCTGAATTTTTAACTTGAGTCTGGTACTCTATTCGTCAAGTGATGCAATCACCAGGGGCTGAATGTACAAGCCTCAGATTGATGCGCAAACAAACGTGCTGCTTGGCTGATGCAACCGGTGTGCTACAGGAGAGAGTAATATTTGAATTTAACATTGTCATGCATTCACATCAGGTGGCTGTATTAGACAGACCTCCCTAATGAACACATTTCCCTGAAGATCAGGTATCAACTTTGTTACTGCAGAGGTTGGTTTACGTCCCCCTCCATCAAAGATGACTATTTCTGTGCTGAGCCAATACTAAGCAGAGGGATTGAGCACTGAGCAAGATTGCACGCATACTCATCTGCATGAAAATCCATGTCAATGGATGAACAGGTCATTCCTTTTTCAGCATAAGAATATGTCTTGTCATACATAGTCAATATCGATATCGTTATTTCATTTGGCGGGTCTGTAAATTAAATCTTAACTGCGGTTTATTCTCAGTGGAAAACAACCCCATATGGCCCAATCTCATACCCTTTCTGACTATTCTGGATTCATCAAACAAATGTGCAACAGGCTTACCACCGCAAGGCAATCTTTATCGGTGTGGTGAGACAGGAAGTGAAAAGGTCAGCGGGGAGGTCAGGGTTCATTGGCAGCAACTCGCTGGCCTCACAAGCAGCCAGCTGGATACAGTTCTTCATAGAAGGTGGCAGTGGCATCTGGGCGAGTGGATGGCTGGGGTTGATGGCGGCCACCTGCAAAAACACACCAAGACTTTGTTTCTGTTTTGGTCAATTTTTTTTTTTTTAACACATCAAATCTAAATTAGATCATGTGTGAATTCAATTGGAGCTTTTTGCCACAAGAATTTCATCCTTGATTATCACAGTGACAACCCCGGGAAAATCAATTACAGTAGCAGGATGGAACACCTGATTGGCATATGGTACAGTATACCATGTTTAAAAAAAAAAAATCTTTCCAGGTTATGATGATTGGAGCTATAATGCAACTACTGACATCCATGTATATTGTGGACTGTAAGTGAATGACAAGTGTCACTTGCAAAGAAACAAATCAGTTTACATCACATACTGTATATCAAAAAGAGAATCCAAAATATTCACAATAAAGTAGAAGAAACCGGTCATTTGCGTTGACTTGAATGTTAATGAAAAAAGAGGGTGCATATGATTAAAGAAATGTAATTCAATATACCAGATGACACTAGGTCAGCGCAGATCAGATCAGTTCAGGCCAGATTTGGCCGCCACATCATTTTATGTATCTTGCAAAAGCTATTTACTGTATGTGTTTCGACCTTGCCTCCCTGTGTCAGGTCTCCCACTATGCACGAAGGTAGGCAGTGATTTTGTTTTTACAAAGTCAATCTTGTATCTAGTTTATTTTTCAGTTTCGTTCATGATAGGGTCCATTACAGCTGTTGCTAATCATGGCATACGAGTGTGCGCGTGCACACGTGTGTTTGTGAATGCGTGCACGTGCAGTAACGGGTAGTAGATCTTTGGTCAAAAAAAAGGTTGGGGACCCTTGCTCTATATTGTTCGTAGATGTGATTGTGAGTGTGAATGATTCTTGGTCTTTGTGTCCTGGGATTGGCTGGCAACCAGTTCAGGGTGTCCCCCGCCTACTGCCCGAAGACAGCTGGGAATGGCTCCAGCATGCCCCGCGGCCCTCCTGAGGGCACATGGTTCACGGAATGGATGGATGGATTATGGTGGTATTGAAAGAAGATAATATTGAATTTGTCATCAAAGTCAACACTTGTAATTTCTCTCCAAAAGGCTTTCAGGCAAGCAGTTGGATTACAATCTTGCTATAGCATGACTCGTGTTTAATCTCTCTCTCGAATGAGAAAAGTGTTGACTTGACTGTTCCCAAAGACAAACATCACCAATCAAGAAGCATGCTCTGTGTGGGTCCCAGTTGTGTCAACCTCAGAACGGTATCGTCGCCCGAACGAAAATTTGGAGAACGTGTGTGCCACACTAATCCTCAAGGTAAATATGACAGCATTGCCAGCAGAAGCTGATTAATGCAGAGTATCCAGCGTAATTATCACATTAGCATATTGTCATCTCACAAATTACCATGAAAGTCAGCATGGCAGGTTGCTTTTCTTTCTCCTCTGCTGTGAATAGCAGAGATCAGTGCAATAGCTTGGAATTATTTTTTTAATTGACACAAATTAATGAGACTAATTCTCCAGGGAATGAGTAAACACATGCAACACCACACAAGCTCACCACCACAGTAAAACCAAGCGTCTTCAAAGCAACAACAATCAAGCAAACATTTTCAATAGAAATAGGTAGAAGAAAATACTGTCAAGATTCATGCATTCATTTTTTTATCATTAGGGTTGCGTGCAACTTTGACCGATTCCAGTTGACTTGATAGGCGGGTTACACTCGGGAATAGTCACCAATCACAAAGCACAGAAAGGCAACCAACCATCCACACACACACACACACACACACACACACACACACACACACACACACACACACATTGTAAACATTTTGTGGGGAGGATGACAACCAAATCAGCCAACCCACAGTAAACAAGCCCCACAAAAGGTCAGGTGGTCCAGTGTGTCTGAGCAGTGAGTACAGTTGGTTTAGTTTTGGTCTGAGAAAAGATCCACAGTGAATGCATTGAACATGTAGGCTAAGTGCACACAGCAGTGTGATGAGATATTTAAAACAAACCAGGTGGCCCTTTAATAGAGCACTCAGGGGTGGCACGCACACACGGACATAAGAGGGTTTTGTGCTGTGCGGGAAGTCCTTCGCAGGAAGGCTTCATAGTTTTTCCGCAGCTCTCTATTTCATGCCGACATCTTCATCGAGAGTATGTCCACAAATAGTACCCTTATGGAGTACCCAAAATGGCAAGGCATAAATGCCACATTTCGCCATAAGCTGAAAAATGGCTGCATGTGCTGATTGTTTGCTTATCGGCACCACCAATGTGCTGACACACACACTGCTATGAAAGGGATGCCAATCCAGTGTGTGGGCGAGGGGGGTCTTTCCCCTCTGCGTCTACCCCTCCAATCCACCCCCTGCAAGGATCATCTCTTGGATGATTAAAAAGTCTCTTTATCTCCCATGACCTCGGCACATTATACACTTCCTGCATGCGTGGGTGCGAAGAGCTATCACTCAAGTAAAAGGTGGAAATGCATTCACTGCATTTAAAAGAGAGAGCTGTCATTTGTTCCACGACCAGAGGAAGTCGTAAAACATATTTATATTCATATTAACACACCAATTAACACCAACCAGGAATAATACTGCTACAGATAAATAAACACTTTCAGTGAACGAGATAGGTGACACCTCGGAGCTATAAGGTATTACTGTGGAAAACAATGTGCTCAAATTCTTTTGAATAAAAGAAAGCGAAAAGCTTGAAATAGCATCACAACAAAGCATACGTAGGAATAGTCGTTCCAATTGTATTAATGTCAATGTTTTATGTCATGTGTTCTGTTGCATCATGGTTATTTTATGTTTAATGTTCTGTGAAGCAATTTGTTCCAGCTGCAGCTTTTGTGAAATCACTACAGTGGTACCTCTACTTACGAACGTCCCTTCACACAAAATGTTCTAGTTACGAAACGCCTCAACAGGAAACTATTGCCTTTTGTTCTGAAAGAAATTTCAAGATACGAAAGGTAAAAATACAGTATGGTCTGCTACTTGCAGCTCAGAGTTTCCTGAATGTGACATGCTTATAGCTGCTCTGCCATTGGCTATTACCTAGCATCTTCCTGGCATCCCATTGGCTAAGAGGGACCGCTACCGTATGTGTTGATGTGTGTAGATAGATAGATATGTGTCTACGCAGTGTCCTCATCATTCGCCCCTCCGATAGTTTCACGTAAATGTGAATCACCCAGAAAAAGTGTTCAACAGTCGGGCAATCGCTCACTATGCTGATGTTTGCCTTGGACATTTTCGAAGAATTGTTCAAAGCCGACAAAAGCAAACGTCTTTGGATCAGTTCTTTCCAAAACGCCAGGCGAAAACCACTTCTGAGAGAGAACATGAACTAAAGAGGGCAAAAAACCGACGAGGATGCAGTTAAAAGATAAATAACCATAATTTTTATTCTTTATTCTTTGTTTTTTTTTTTATATATTATGTACAACTCTCATTAATTGCGCAATAATATAATTGTAACATGTATTTGTTACATATTTTGATGCATTTTTATGGTTTAGAAAACATTTGTGTCAGAATTTTAGGGCGGGCTTGAAACGGATTAGGGCATTTATATGGAAAACTCGTCTCTACTTACAAAATTTTCTAATTAAGAAATTTCTTCCAGAATCAATTAATTTCGTAAGTAGAGGCACCACTCTATATACTTAAGGATGTAAAGAATAATAACGCATCAGATTAAAAGGGTGCTTTTCTGTAACACACTCAACAGTTAAGGATTTTTATCAGCTTTTACTGTCTTTTATCACAAATGTGCTTTGCTCTTTGTGGAGGTCCTCTACAACTGTGTTTCCCAACAAGGGGTACACCTACCCCGAGGGGTACATGAGTACATTGCAGGGGGTACGTGGTGGAAACATTTGACAATTTATTTCCCATACCTGTGGCAAAGCAGTGCCAAAAGCCACTCCAGCCGTATGTCACCTCAAGTGGCTCATTAAAGCTCAGATGAATGATGAAAAGAAAATAAATCTGTTATAGTGGCAGTATATTTGTTCCTGATATCAATTATCTGAACCGCTTATCCTCACGAAGGTCGAGGGTAGGGCTGTGCGATATGGCTAAAATGTAATCTATTGGCAGGGTGTGCCCCGCCTCATGCCCTAAATCAGATGGGATAGGCTCCAGCATGCAAGCGACCCTCGTGAGGAGAAAGCGGCTCAGAGAATGGATAATTTTGCCAGTTATCTCGATAACCATATTGATAGTGATTTATTTTTTTTCATAGAAAAAAAAAAACTAAGTCCAAAAGGACATGGAAAGAAAGTGTAGTTTGTTTTATTCGAAGTTACAGAAAGCCATCAACATGAACAAAGTTAATAAATGTAAAAAATATATATCACACTGTACTGCAACTGTGTGTGATAAATCATTTCATGCTACAACAGAGCATTTGTTGTGTTGCGACAAATTTAACCACTCACCCCAGCAGATGACTATGGTTGTGTATGCATTGATGCATTACATGATGATGGTGTGTGTACTCCGAACAATATGAACTATGCTAGCCTGGAAGGCGTTTTGAGGCTCTCCATACAATATGTTACATTGTATGACTTTTTTATTGATCCACAAAAAGATGGCAACAGTCAAGGAAGATAGGATAATAAAATCAATATTTGGGTCAGTTTTCAGGTTTTCAGAAAATAAACCTGATAAAATGACTGAGGCCATTATTTTAAGAAGATGACAGAATCGAATCTTTGTTTCTTTTTACAATAGAGTCATATGTTGTCAAAATTACATCACAGTAGATCTATTTTTTTTAAACCAATTCAACAATACTAAAGGTCCATAAACACATTCAGCAATACAAAGTATAATCTGAAATTTATATTTATGTTTGAAATTGCCCCTCTGAAAATGTTTCTTGACAAAAAAATACAAGTTTATTCCTACACACAATGTATTTTCTTTCTTCTTTGAGGAGAAGTTTTCTAATTTTGAGGGGCAACTTTATGCAGGTTAATCTCATGGACTTGAAGGAAGAAATTTACTAACCACAAAAATAAAACAATATGACGAATGAACAATTTGTTGCCTTTTTTATGTCAATATTTTATTCTACATGACACGCGTTCAGATTGGCAAAAGGAATATACCTCCCTGCCGAATGTGAATAAAATTCCATTTGGATTCCGCCTTTTGGTCATTCAGATTCATTATAATCTGAGTGCATGGCTCCATGAAACCCCAGTTAATGGTGGTAATAGACATATTTAATTGTTGAACTCACCTGATTATGACACAAAACCTCAGCACACTGTAGGCTGAGACTCAGACCAGGAGGGAGCATCAAGCTCGTGAGACACGGTACTACACTATCATATTCACGTCAGGCCAGCTCATTTGCACAACATCACCTTAAATATAATGGTAACACTGAGGCGACTCTTGATTTAGCTACACAAAGTAATGCCACTCTTGAGACTGCGTGGTGGTGCGCCCGCATGAAGTACGCATGCGTGCACTTCTTCGGGAGCCTCAACAAGTTATTCTTGGTCGGCAGACGAGGTACTATTGCGGGGCACCGGAAATTTTAAATACAAAACGATTGCGGGGGAAGTAGTCCCATTCCAATCGATTCTCGGGACTGGATGTGTAACACTAAGTACGTGTGACTGACACAACTACCTATTGTGCCACTGGCCAACTGGCTAGTAATTTATTATCAACAGCCGCCTAAATTTGATTTAACCCGCATTTGGCAGGTTGCCGGGTGTTAATTTGGAAACTTGTTTTTAATGTGGACATCCGCTGCAAATAAAGCGAAGCGACCAATATATGTATATAATTTGTGCGCAAGTGGTGAACCTGCAGCTTTACATTTCCTCAAGATGCAAGCATATGCTTCCCACTCTACTGCAACACTGTACTGACAGACTGCAAGCCACAAGTTTGCTGACTAGCTTCCAAGTAATATAATTCTCCAATACCGTATTTTCCGCACGATAAGGCGCACCTCAAAGCATTCAATTTTTTCAAAAGCTGACAGTGCGTCTCATAATCCGATGCGCCTTATATATGGATCAATATTCTGATTTATTGGACGCAGTATTTTAAATGTTCTGAAAAGTGCTTTGTTGCAGCTGCAGTGGTTGTGAAAGTTTTATAAAATGAAGCTGTATTGTATTGTATTCCCTTTAGTGTAGCTCCATCTAGTGGATACATAACGCAACCGAAGCCACAATTGTAGCTTCTATTCTGTGCGCCTTATAATTCGGTGCCCACTGTATATGAAAACAGTTTTAAAATAGGCCATTCAATAGTGGTCCCCCTTACACTCCGAAGCGCCTTATAGTGCGGAAAATACGGTAATTTAAAATTACCCTAAATGACAGTGTACGGTGGGGCTTCTGTGTGGATCGAGTATATATGTTTCTATGTGTGTGTATGCCCACCTCCAGCTCCTGTTCTCGCTGCAGGGCGAACTGCTTGAAGGACTTGACAATGATTCCAGCATTGGAGCAGTCATAGACAAAAATGGAAGGGCTCCCCATCCAGGTCTGAAGGTCATAGATGGACAGCGGGATGTACTGAGTGTAGTTCTTGAAGAGGAACACAAACAAGAGTGGTTATAGGATTAGAGTGGTGTGGCATCATTAAATTGCGCTGGTAGAATTATTAATGATCGATGATGTCAAGTTAAGAGAATTGAGTGTGATCAAAGTGTGATCAAACAGCAGGGGGCTTGTGATCACAGATGTGACCAGAGAGCTACAGAAGGGGTTATAACATTACCACTGACAGGAGGGACGCATTTTCTCGTGAATGAATTATGCATTTAGAACAATTTATGGAAAAGAAATAGGAAGAAGAACAGCGGAACCAAAAAGGACACAACGCCCGTGGGTGTGCTGGGGATCGAGTGGCAACGGCTAAGTTTGGACAACAGCAGTGCATCACTGTGAGTGGGTGCTCGCTTATTGAATAGCGGCAATGAACAACTCAAAACAATATTTCAAGTCTTCACTGAAGATTAGTCCTGGAATAACAGCAGGCACACTGCAAATTATTTGGTTCTTACAAGAAAAAATGTTTTGGAGTGTTTGATCATTTATCCCATTTTATGATTCAATTTCTTATTTTAAGGGTTCATCTTGAAACAACAATCTTAAATCAAGCACAAACCTTTATTTTTGTTTCAAACGAGTCTGACATCTTAAGATGAGGGAAATGGCTGTTAAAATGACACATACTACATCTTACTCCTCAGGTTCCATTTGAATAAATCGTGTTTTAAAATATAGTAACAAACTAATAACAAAGTTGCTCTGCATTGTAGCCAAGGGTAAAATCCATTACAAGTCATGCATTCCTACTCCTGGCTATGAAATGCTTGCCGTTACCATCGGTTTCTTCTTCTTCTTCTTCTTCTTCTTGGTTCATTGGTGGAATACAGCTCTTTGATGCATACCGCCACCGACTATACAGGAAGCGCAAAGCATTTCCATGTATAGTCAATGGAAGCAGACCGCTTTTATTCAGCCCCGCAAACAAACACAAAAGACAGTCTTGCATATAAATAATTTCACCAAGATTTTACAGAAAAACACAGTCATAAAGATGGATATGCAAATAAATACACATACATAAAACATTAGCTTCAAACAACGTCCTTATTCAGTTTTGTTTCCTTTTTGTTTTCTTTTTTCCCCATCATTCGTCAATCATAAGCACAATGGGTCTCCATTAGTTCTGATGGACTGACAACCTCTGAAAATCACCATACATTTCCCACGAGTGAATTTATTGCTCTATAGGTAGAGGAAATTTCATTTCGCTTAGACGGCAGATTTTATCACCTCTATGATTAAAAAAAATCTCTTCCTTCTCTCTTCACATAATTTTAATAGCAGGGACAGGCTCTGATTCATTCATTTCGTTCAGAGGCAAAAATGGGATGCTCAATGCCTGGTTCAACAATCGACTCTCACTGGCTAACTTATTTAGTCAATATATTATTGGACTCCTGCCTACATATCTGTGTTCACAGGTGGAGAAATATCAGCCGATATGGCCTGCGTTCTCAGAACACCATAAAAGATCTGGATTCGGAGTCAGAACCAAATTGGCAAAAAAGGCTTTTAAATTGTCTGCCCCGTCCACCTGGAACAATGTGCAGAAAGACTTGAAATTGACAGAGTTTATGACTGGGGGAATTCAAAGCAAGCAGAAAAGACAGGGAAATGAATCCAACAAGATCCATGACAGCACTTTGCAATCATGTAATCCCTTTCTCATTTTTATGTAGTGTTTGTGGTCATATTCTATCAGTGTCAGCATACATATTAGCACCAAACATTTTCAATGGGAGACAGGTTTGGGCTGCAGGCAGGTCAGTCGAGTACCTGCACTCTGTTTCTACGATGCCACACTGTTGTAACATAGGTCCATAGGTGAAATATGGCCAAAAGTGTCAAAACGTCATGTGGTGCAACAGTCTGGCCATGGCAAGTGTTGTCAATTATTGTAAATGTATAACAACTTATTTTGTTTCTTTTTGGGCATGATTTGCAAAGTGTTTTGTATTACAGGACAAAATTACAAAGCATATCCAGTTATGTTACATTTACAGCAGATGCGTGTTTAACCATTTCGAGTCAATGCAGCAGCACACTGTGGAGCAAAACGGCAGTCAGTGATGGGGAAGATGTGTGGGACGGGTCATGAACCACAAGAACAAGCAAAACACCTGATGTACTATTTGCGTGACAAAATTACAAATAAAATCACAGTAAAGAAAAAAATGTCAACATTAAGGCAGGGGGTGTCAAACTCATTTTTGTCGTGGGCCACAATGCAGTTAGTTTCCCTTCGAGGGCCGTCGTCGTGACTGTGAATTCGGTGAAACCATATACATGTTTAACCACCTCCACATATTACATACACAGCGAACAACAAATTGATAGGTAATTAGTTTTGAAATCAGAAGTCAGGAAAAACGGATTGTTCAAGCATTGTTGTTATGGATTACATATGACATTTTGAAAATTTATTACAGACTTCAGCAAACATCCTGGAAATCAACATGCTTGATTTGCTTTCGCGGGCCACATAAAATGATGTAGCGGGCCAGATCTGGCCCCCGGACATTGACTTTGACACCTGTGTTGTTAAGGCAATGCACGCTGAACAGTCATACGAAAAATAAAATTGAGTATAAATCATTGCAAACAGGAATAGGCACGACTGTGCGTTGTAGTTGTGATGGGACGTGCTTGCTCTCAAGCCAACGTGCAATCACAAATATCTGCTTCACCCCCTTGTCTCTCAAGTTGGACAAAACAGAACCGAGGTGTCAAAAATCGGTTGACGGCTGTTATGACTTCAGAAACACAGCAGCGATTTTGTCGGGTAAAATGCCACACTTGAGTAAACCCGGTTTATCAAAAGTTATCAGTAGGAACAGGCAGCGGATGGTGATGCGGCCAGGCTCACTGGCAGCGTATCCATAATGTATTATACGTTCAATATGTTTTGATGACTTTTCATTCTTAACAAGTCGGGTTTTTTTTCTTTTCTGTTCCTATGAGGTGATGACTATGTTCTGTAGCTGGAGAAGATTCCTCTCCTCTCTCCTCCCCAGGTCTGCTTTGCGATGGATCTACCACCATTGTGGCTGGAGGCACCATATCTGTGACCAAGCTCCCACTGGAACTTTTCTCAGAATTGATGTTGGTGTTAATGGCATACTTGACACTCGACATGCCCCAATGTGTTGCAACTCAACTCGCTACAATTCAAACTGTAGTAATTAGCGACAAAGTCCATGATCAAGATGCCACAAGTGCATAAAAGAATGCAATGGCTGATTGGAAACCGTTCATTGAGTGGTTGAATGTCAAGCAGTATTTTCTCAGGTCAAGTATTCTTGTTATTCTAAGTTAACTGTGCCTTATAACAGAGACAGAGAGAGAGAGAGAGAGCGCGTGAGAGAGAAAAAATGTCTGTGTGTGTGTGTGTGTGTGTGTGTGTATAAATACATTTCATGTACCGTATTTTCCACACTGAAAGGCGCACTGGATTATGAGGCGCACCTTCAACGAATGGCCTATTTTGTAATTGTTTTCATATATTGGACGCACTGCACTATAAGACCCAATCTACAATGCATCCACTAGATGGAGCTACGCTCAAAGAAATGCCAACAGAACTGTAGCAACGCCACTCGAGTGAAGCGTGCCTCAGCAGTCCATAGTCCGCTGCTTTCTGCTGTGCGTGCGTGAGCGCAAGCACGTACACACGTGGTTCAACCAATCAGCTCCGAAGCAACCCACGTCACAGATCAAAGAAGCTTTGAACAAACGACAACAGCTAAGATAGCTTCGCTGTTGAGTGGCATTGCTACAGAACGGTCAGATGTCAGTAAAACTTATTTAATAAAGCAGTGACACAGTTCACTTAACCAACAGCAAGTTATAACATTGACTCTTTAACATTGAACTCTCTTGCCACTGCTCTATTTCCGTGTTCAACTGCGTAACCCGATCGCCTTAAGTTTGAACTCTGCGTTGTAAGCATGTCTCTAGCAAGGAGCCATTTTGGGGTCGACACATTACCACAATATATATAACATATACCACAAGGATTTTAAGGCGCGCTGTGAGCTTTTAAGAAAATGGGAAGGCTTTTAGGTCCGCCTTTTAGTGCGGAAAATATGGTCCATAAAACATTTTAAATTTTACACAAATGTACGTGATCATAGTACATGAATGTATGCAAATTGTTTTTCATATTTTTATATTAGACTTAACTTGCTTCAAATGGAGACAGGGATGAGCAACAGGACCAAAAAGTCTGATCATGGTAGAAACTGAATCTCTTCACAGTAAAAGTGCCTATATGTCTCTACATGTAAACATTATAATGGAAATATCGTGTTATTTATATGTGAAAAGTTAATATTACCTGTCAAGAGAGGCGGAAACAATCACATATTGTCTCTGCTTCTTGTCATTGACATTGTGCATTTTCATGTGAATGTATGTCCGCTTTTTCTTCTATGTAATGAAATACTACATAATAAATAAATCACAGTCCCTCTGCAAAGCTGAATCGATTTAAAAAGTAAACACAGATACCGTTACTCATGTATTCCAAAATATATACTTTTGACCTTTTAAGCATCTTGTCCTGGCTGACGAGACCGATTAATTTCAGGATTTTGGGGTGTATGCTGACTTTGCAATACTATATTTTCCCTCTTTTGACACATTAATTGAGCTACAAATTACTGTTCATAGCTGGTTGCTCTCCCCTTGAATGTGGTTCCACCCAGACTTCTGAGCAAAGCAATATAGCTCAACTTAAAACAAATAACTATTAAAACTGTTTTCTTTTTCTGGAACAGAAAAGATTTGAAGCGCATCAAGTTTCATGAAATTAAAAAAACAAAAATTGAACGTGCCACTGTCTTCTCCTGGTATGGATGTGTGATTACACTTTATCCAAGTAGGGTAAAAAAAAAGGTTCTTGACAGCAAACGTCTTGGTTGTCACGCATGTAATAATGTGATTGATCAAAGGTAGACGTCACATTTGAAACATCAAGTCATCAGAAACTGCATGGTAAAATAACAGTTCGTATTGAGTACAAATTAACGCGTGATCTCCATACAAATGTTTTCTCCCTGAAGTGAAACCCGCAGGTAAAATGTCACACAGATGTGGCTCAGATGACATTTTTAGGCCATCGGTAGAACAAGATACCCTACTTAAATGTTGAAGCGCATTGATAGTTTGCAAGCTAAGTAGAGGATTTTCATATATTGTCTCTGCTCTGCTGCGATTACCCGTTTGAATTAAAATTGCATTTTGAATTCCGATGCACACAAACATGAGATGTGTTCTCAGTCGGCAATTAATGAGTTGAGAATTACCTTATTAAAAACCCAAATTTCTCCATTGACAGTGGGCCGTGGAACCCCATGGCCGTTGTAGTGAAAGAGGACACGCTCCTCTTTGGCATTTCGTCTGAGTGACGTGCATAGTTTTTTCACCTCGTCCACTGTGGGGTCCAGGCTTTGTTTGTAACGTGCCTGAAACACATGAAAAACATAAGGATGAGTAAAATGATCAGGATGTTTGCTGTACAAGTTTGATGATTCAGCCTCCTTTATTCAGTGCTGATGGAGATGAGTATGTAGTGAATCGCTTCTATGCAAATGGAGGAAAAAAATGCACAGGGATGCTTGGGGCACATTCATCCCTTTACTTTGGGGAAAATGTCCAGGTAACGTTGAGAATGACATTACAATATGTCACACTTTCAAATTCATCGTTTTTCATGTCTGCAGAACTGGAGGAGACAGTTTTATAAAAAATAAGGACTAAGCATCACTTTCTTTCTTATTCATCATGTTAAATGATGCAACACGTACAGGGATCAGTGGGACTGCATGGGGGTTTCAATGAATGAAAGGCGCGGCAAAGAAGCTCAGACGAGAAGCGCACACATTGAGCATTGAGTCCTTTGACATACTGTATTTACATGGGCGGCATACAAATCCTCATCAATGTTTCCTTAATTGTTGTTTCACAATTTCTTCATAGTTTGTGCCTCATGAGTCTATGTATGAGAGAAACATTGTCAGAATGACAAAACAAGGACTTAGACATCCCACAAATTGTCATGTGATAGTTGGTGAAGTCACACTTAGGATGAAAAGAAAACGCTTGAAATTGGAATAATAGCCAACTGTGGATGGTGTAAATAAATAAATAAATGAATGAATGAATGAATGAATGAATGAATGAATGCTACTTCCATGGCTGCTGTGTTATTATATTGTTATAATATTGTGTTTTCCATCATTGTTAAAATGCACACATATTTGAAATGGACCTGATTATTCAGTCTTTGCAAAAGGCAGTAAGAGGCCTCATCTGCCTTGTGAAAATTGCTTTGGCCCACTGCACTTCTCAGTGGGTTAAAAATGAATACGGGTAATGAGCTAGCTGACCTTGAAGGGCCATTATGTTCGCAATGATCCAAACCTAAATCGGTTAAGACAAAGGTACTACAGTTTGAAAAATGACAAAGATTATTACATCCTCTTTACAGTTAATAATTATAATGAGTGAAAATTTATATCCAACCACAGTTTTAACACGGTCAGTCAAAACATTGATGACACTTTAAATACTTGAAATTAAATTGGCACATCCATCTTACCCCAAACACCAGGTATTATTTCAGGAGTTAAGAGCATGATGAAGAGTAAGAGTTGACTGGGGTAATTAGTACATGCAGGATGCCAAACAAACAGATCTGTCTCACTTTTAATTGTTGCTTTTACGGAGCAAAAAGGACTCGTCCACATACATGTATACATTAAATAGACTGAATGTCCATTTAACGTGTGGAAAGCACACAAGTGGAGACCTGACTGGGGCTAGTTATTCAAGAGAAAATCTAGTTATCAGACTCATTAAGGGTCTTATGTAATTGTGGCTCTTTTTATCCGTTTTTTTTTAGCTTTATTTACACGGTGCCTCTCATACACGAAGTAAGTCAATGTGCTTCACATTTGAACAGCATTTACAAAGACAATAAAGATATTTACAGAAATAAAAGTAGCTTACTACAATTACTAAATGCATGTACAGTACAAGAAAGATTTTGTAAAACTAAAAGAAAAAATGCTTTAAAAGACCTCAAACATAAGAATTGGGGCGGAGTCGGGGCATACGTTTTAACTTGGATCGAAATGAATTCACACCTGGGGCTGACTTCACATCTATTGGCAGCTTATTGCATATTGGTGTAGCATAACAAGCTGCTTCACCATGTTTGCTTTTAAGTCTGGGCTCCATTAATTGACCCCAGTCTGGAGATCTCTGACCCTTATTGGTTTTATATTCAATTAGCATTGCTTTAATGTATTCAGGACCAACAGCATTCAGTGATTTATAGATCAGAAGCAAAACTTCAAACAGCTGACTGGGAGCCAGTGTAAAGACTGCAGTAATATGTTCTGATCTAATTGAGGGAATACAGTCAGAAGAACATTACAATAATGAAGGCTACTGGAGATTAAAACATCGATAAGCTTCTTCTGGTCTGCTTGGAGCATGCAACCATTCACTCTGGATATTGTTTTTGGCCAGTAAAAGGCTGTTTTCATGATTGATTAGCCATGACTGCAGAAAGTCAGATCCTAAACTATCAGCACACCAAGTTTTGGACTTGGTCTTTGTTTTTTAAGAGAGTCACTGCAAGTGTTTAATAACAGCAGTCTTCTTTATTGCCAGAAACAATTACCTCAATTTTGTTTTGCTTTGTTTTAGATCATGGATCTTTTACCAACAGCCGGTCTTCCATCCGTTGTACAGTATTTAGCTCAAATACGATAGTTTTGATAGATTTTCTTGAGAACTACTCACATGAAATGCAAGCAAACACTTAACCGAAAAAAAAGAAGTGTTTCAGATGGTGGGGGGCACAGAATACACGTGTGCAAGGGATCAGATTAGGGAACCACTTCTGTCTTAGTTTGAGCCAAAATAAAACCCTGCGCAATTACCATTTTCTCATTTTGAGTTACCTAACACTTCAAGACCAAGCAGAACTCATCCCACTGGAAAACGGCTCAATTCCATCGACTGCGTGTGGATAAGTTTGAACTGCAGCTTGATAATATAGCTGGCAGGCTAATTCTATTGAGGTATAATCAGATGGGATGCGCTGAATACGGCACTTACCCAAACAATATCAAGTGGTAGCAGAGAGGTCTAATAGTGTTAGTGAGAGTCATGCAATAATGGAGGAATATTATCTCTAATATTTGAAATCAGCGCCTGGGGTGAGGGGTGCTGGTTGAGAGTGAGACGGAGATGCAGGTTGGCCATGTACCTGTATGTTGATGCTTTAGCAAAGGTGTTCGTTTTTCCCTTGCTCCATCTGTGGTCGAGTCTGCGGCTCAAGGATCGGTCTCTAGGCCCACGAGAAATGAAATGGCACCAGCGACAGAGTCGCTGACCCCCCACCCCTATATCCTGCCCTCCCTTGGAGCAAGCGTCATCATCAAACATGATGGACAGCTAATATGTATGTGTGTGTGTGTGTGTGTGTGTGTGTGTGTGTGTGTGTGTGTGTGTGTGTGTGTGTGTGTGTGTGTGTGTGTTTTGATGGACAAACATACAGAGGTGTACCAAACATCTTGTAAAAGATGCGCACAAGGGACTGGAAGTGGCCCATCGGCGCCTTGGTGTAATTTAACCGCCACGGAGGAAGAAGTGGACGTCCTCAAAGAGGAGCATGCACTAGATATGGATGAACATAACGGGCCCTATTTCTTTTTAAATTAGAGTATAGTAAACTAAATTAAAAAAAAAAAAAAATCAAACGGCAATCTTTTTTTGTTTGCTCTACATTTTTCATTTGAAAGAGTGGCAGGATAAATACAGTCTATAGCTTTCTGTAAGTCAATTAAAATATTATAGGTACGTGTGGCATAAAACTGTAACTGTAGCCAAAGTAAAAAGCAATTCGATGTTTCACCTTCTCTGGGCACTTGACGACTAGTACTTGATAAAGGCTCAGAAGCGAGAGAATAAAAGTGATCAAGCCAATGGGAGAAGCAACACAATGTCAGATTTGACAGGGAGCCTCCATATTTAAGTGTCGCTATATCCAAAGCACGCATCTGGATGGAGGATGCTTAAATGACAGACTTAAATTGTTTGGAGAATCTGAGGTGCTGCGCATCTTTTCGCTCTTTTGTCGTTGGAAGAATACTGGACTAAATTACTGTCTTTTCGAGAACTGGCTTCCAATAATTCAGTTGTTTCTTTGCTTGTCTGATGATTCCGCATATCAGTTCCTCTTATTGTACAAGGCAAATGAGTGACAAGATCACATCCAAGAAGTTTCCGTTTCTGAACTATTCCAAGATGGCAGAAGCACAATAAAGTTTCATGCGCAAAATGATAGTATTACAAGTAGCCTGGGTACTTGCAATGCTGGCAACGCTTTGATTTCATCAAAGGTGGAAAATACAGAGCAATTTATTGAAGCTGCGTTTGTCACCCTAGGAGGTCAGTCGAACTTTTGTTGGGAACCAAATTCCATTTCTTATTCCCATGTTGTGGTGCGTCGACCTCACAAAGGTCCAAGTATTTTGCTTCTTGTGCATTTGAGTATCTTTTTTTTTTTCCCTGAACCTCCTTCAGAATCTTCACTTTGTCTGGGCCGTTCAATAACTTCATGATCAAAGTTCTCGGGGGTCCTTTCTTACTCTGACTCAATGAGCTCTTTCTATTGTCAGCCTCGTATTTAAGGAAGTTATGCCTCGAGCCTCCGGCATCCAAATCTCGAGAAATGAGCAGGCGTCAGCACCCTCCACACCCTTTGATCATCTTTGTCTTGCGTCATGATCCTCAAGTTTTTCCTCCATTTCCTTGTTCTGACTTTCAAGGCTTCGAACCTTAGCTACGAGGCAATCAACACTGCCCTCAGAATCTCTCAGCCCTGAACCCGTTCAGAGCATTTATCAACTTCTTTCCTGACTCCCACAGTCGCCATGTGAACTCCATGAATTCTGATGCAAAAATCTGTTCCCACTTCTCTAATGGCATCAGGAATGGGCTGGGGATTGGCAAGCAGTCTCAAGAAATAATTTCATGACTGCATTATGTCATTTGCACAGGCTAAGAGGCCATTAACACAGGTGGTGAGAACACAAAGGAAAAGGTGATGATTGCGTAATATGCCACATGTGATGGCCCAGCCGATCTCTGACACCTAAATTTGCAAGTCGAGTGTAAAAGTCCTCTGCACGACATAAATGACGTGAGCAGTCTATTCTTGTACAAGAGGGTGACGGAAGTGTGACGCAGGGCTACTGCTTGCTAATAAAGACAACCACACAGCTGGTATCCTATCACACCTTAGTGGCCTCTTTCCAATTCAGACAGATGTTAGTGGACCAAATAAAAGAAATAAAAAGATATAATGTGCGGTTTTATGTATATATATGTAGACACACACACACACACACACACACACACACACACACACACACACACACACACACACACACACACACACACACACACACATACAAAAACAGACAAATTTTTCTAAATGTGTAATAATTTACAACAGCAGGTGTTACATTTGTTAAAGACTAAAACCATTCTGGTTGCACAAATGGGAACCAGCTGATTCTGTCATGGTTATCTGAACTCATGGTGTAAAACTGCCAAGCCTAGTTGGTAACACACTGATTTTACTCTGGCCATGTAGAAGGTACGAAGCGTCAAAATGGCATACGTGGCTGAAGGGTTCTGTTAGAGCCATAAGGAAAATGTGGTTAAATTATATATTTAGCTCTTTGTTCACCATTGAATCATTTGACCAGGTGCAAGCTGTTTGGCTTATATTTGATGTTGTATTTTATTGCTATTTTACTTAGAGCAAATTTATTAAGAATAATAAGGTATCTGGGCTCCATTAATTGTCCTGCCTTTGGCCTGTTAAAGGTAGGTGGTGTTTACGTGAGCATCATTAGGAACACAGTCGGGCATGGAGCAACAACTTTTCTGACCGTGTTAACAGCGTGTTACTCAAAAACGTGCAGCCACGTGTTTCGTGTTTTGTGTTACGTGCAACATGTTTGTGCAAAGTGTAATGTAGAAGTTATGTTTGTCATTTTTTGGTAAAGCCTTAATTTGTGTTCAAGAGGAAATAAAGCGAAACCTCCTGTTTTTTTTTTTGGGGATCAACTATGTCGGCCTCGTGTTCTTGTCGTCATTTCTGAACGGAAAGGCCCGTCAAAGAAAGGCAGGAGTCGGGAACCTTCATACCCTGCTGACATAGTGACAAAAGGACAGTAAGTTGCTGCTACACGGCACAATCTTAAATCTAATGAGGTTGATGTGTTAGATTAACAATTTTGCAACCGGCGATTCATGTTTTAACTGATCATTTATCATTTTTCTGCCAAATCATTTTAAATTTGATACCCTCCAGCCCGCCCTGACAGCACTAGGTCGCTCCTTCAGCCAGAGACTGTTACACCCGCGCTGCAAGAAGGAGAGATACCGCCGCTCAGTCCTACCGACTGCCGTCAGACTGCTGAGTAAAAAATAAATAAAATGATGTGAAAAACAATTGTAAATAGCACAGCCACCTTATCTATATCTATATTTATATTGCACTTAATTGAACGGTGTACATTGAAATTGTAACATTTATTTTGTGAATGCAAACACTTTGTTTTTCTTCTTTCTTCTTTCTACCCACAATCTTGCTGCTGTAGACTGTAAATTTCCCCAGTGTGGGACAAATAAAGGATATCTTATCTTACAACAGACATATTTCAAAAACACTGGTCCAGGGGCATGTTTACTACTGTGCTACCTCACCTTTCCTTTTGGCAATTAGCAAGTGTATATTTAAGAACTGAGGATGGAAACTGTGTATGTTTTGTAGCTGAAATGCTTTTCCATTCTAAACCGTTGCTAAGCGCTCCAGGTTTACTGTTGACCTATCTAGCGCTTCATGATGTGTTGGTTTGACATTAAACATGGCAGGCCATCCCTGAAAAATCAGTGCTTGGATGGCAGCATTGTAGCTTCAAAACCTCTGTACCTTTCAGCATTTTGGTGCCTTCACAGATGTGCAGGTTTGCCATTTAACACACCCCCAGATCATCACAGATGAATTTAAGGCTGATAATTCTCCGAATGGTGGATTGCCTTTATCCAGGAGGCGACTGCTCCATGATTTCCAAACCCAATGTGTACTTTTCCATATTGCCTCAGTCCATCTGAGATGACTTTGGGTTCAATGTAGTGGGTAACATTTCTCATACTTTGGTCAGACTGAAGGCGAGCTGAGCGTTTCTCACAGTACGATTACATATAAAGTTCATGTGAATAGGCGGGAATGTGTGCCGGGTGGCTCACCACCCACACATTTGCTTCTTCCATTCACTGGTATTGAACAATTTGAACTCAAAGCTGCATTGCATCGCTAACATTGCATCGCTAACAACCATACCAATCACACAGCAGCACGCACGCACACAGCAGCACGCACACAGCAGCACGCACGCGCGCACGCACGCGCGCACACACACACACACACACACACACACACACACACACACACACACACACACACACACACACACACACACACACACACACACACACACACACACACACACACACACAGAGCTTGGTGAAATAGACATTGTACAGGACAATATCATTGTCGACTCTGGGCACTAACAAGTACCAATAACGTCCGGGACCGAGCCAAAAAGCAAGAGGCTTGGAGAATAGTGAGCAAAGAAGTGAGCATATCCGTTGAGTGTATGGACTTGTTTGCAGCTATTGAACTGTCAACCAAGATAGCATTTTGCATTTGCCAAAGTTACAGAAACCGTCACCGGCCACCAGATTTACTACTCATGTTCAATTTAGGGTTTTTTCTTCGGTTAGAGTAAAAGAATAAAACCCTCCACTTCTCTGAGTGAAGCATTCTTTTTTTACTGTGTCAAATATGCACTGACAATAATTCGAATGTCATTGTATTGTGCAGTGTTTTGAGTTACATTTTACACCATGTCCAAAAGTCACACGAATTAGGCTTTATACAGTCGGTTTATTAGAGAGCAGCCCGTGACCAGGGCTGTGTCATTTCACCGGGAAAAATTGTCCTGCTGGGGCCTGTAGGCCTGGATGACTCAGTTCACAGCAGGTCTGATGAGCAGAGTGAGCGAGGACACGTCACCCATCCGTCGCTGTGAGCCTCCTGTTGAGACTCTGCAGCCATTTCCATGGAATGTCAAAGGTGTACAGTAGACTATAACACTTTCAAGAAGGCCTAGTTAAAAACAACATTCGGAAATTACAGGAATAACACTGTGTGTTTCAACAGTAGGGCTGCATAATAAATAGCACGTCAATCAAAATAAATCAGAAAGCAACATCACGTGAGTTGTCAACTTTTAAGGGAGGCTGTCAATGTCACAGAAAAAGCATTAGAAATGAGGCACAATACTTTAAATTGGTTTTGTACCCCAAAAAAAATATATATCACATGATCATAAATACACGTGATTATGGAACTAAATAATACCCATATGATCATAAATGTGATTGTAACAGCCCTATCTTTCAAACATAATTACACAAAACATTCAGCCCTTTTCGACATAATGTAAATGAAAAGACAGTCAAGTGACTTTTTTTTCTCCAGAAGTTTTGATCCTTTTATGGTAGTAATAACTTTGAAATTGAAACTCATGCTCCAAATAGCAGATCAATGATGATGCATCGACATGATATATCAGTACCCTTGACCGAATTTTGTATGTGGTGCGAAGATGAGCATCAGGAGTTAGCAGCGTAAGTGGCATGTTATAGAGCAGACAGAAGTGACACTTTTGGAAGAGTGACTTTGTATTTCCACCAGGAGTGAGACAAACACGCCACTTTTTTTTTTTTTTTTTTTTTTTTTTTTACTGAAAATGGTGCCTTTGTTTTGAAATCATATGATAGGGTTTCTCTATGGTCTCGGTATTATTAGGGTTGTCCCCATTCAATCGTGAGATCTGAAATCAAACGTATCACAGAGGATAAAAAAATAATAATAAATGTTCTTACTTGCAAAGGTCACAAAGTGACAAAATAATCCTGAGGTACAAAGATATTTCCAAACAGAACAGTAATAGAATGCAGTAGTTTTATATGACACAATTTAACATTTTGAGTTTGTGTGGAGAGAAAAGACAAAAATCCACATCCAAACAAGTGCTGTGATTCCACAAAAATGCTCGTGACGTTTTTCAGCTTTTTAAGCATTTTAAAAGTTTGTGAAGTTTTTTAAGTTTGTACAGTTCAGTAGACCACACGTTACTCTGCATTAGGGGGTAAGTCGATTGACAAAAAAGAGGTGCTGCTCCATGATGTCAGTTTCTATGCAACACAGAGCAAGAGAAATCAATGACCGAAAAGACTCTTCCAACACCAACGTTACGCTGACAGGAGCTGAAGTAACCTGAAGCGAACTTAACACAATAAATTACAAATGGGCAACAGTTGAGCAACGTTAGTTGCTGTGGACCTATCACAACTAGTGGACAGCGTAAATATGAAGCAGGCATCGAGAGACAGAAATGGCAGCCTCTTGAAACCACTCCGCAAATGTTCTTTTTAATGTGTACTTTCCAACGCTTTTTTTGTGATTTAATTGTGGATCGTATGAACCAACTTCGGAGAGTTTTCTGCTTTTTTGGCCGTGACATACTTTTAGTGGAGCGTACAGTCTCAGCGCTTGTGTGTGACTTTACAGACATTCTGTGAAAACGTTAAAACATTACTTTCTCCTCATTTGAAATATGAGAATTTCCAGACTTACTGCCTCATGCTGGGCTGCTTGCACTATTGCATCCTTTGGTTGTTAATGTCATATATATATATATATATATATATATATATATATAAAGGCCATTTATCAACATTTGAAAATGACAAACAGAAAACGAGCCTTTATCTTATCTTCTATTATGTGATTATTTAACACAAGTCGGGAAACAAAATACGACCATACTTTGTTAACCTCAAGCTTGTTTTGCCTTGAGGGAGGATAGCTGCTCAATCTTCTTCCACTGTTACTTCTCCTTTCAGCAACCGACGAGGTCACAGGAGCAGAAGAAAAACATCTTCCAGTTCAAGGCAAAGCAAGCTCTATGTTCAGAAATGCGTAGGGTGTGCATTGGTTCATTTTAACGTTGGGCACTGCTTTGTTGTGACACTCTGAATAACTAAATGGCACTTTTGAAAGATGCTCTGAGTTTCCAAGAAGTTGGAGCAGAGCAAAGCATACTCACCATTTCCAAATGTACCCAGAGATAGGCACTCTCGCATTGCAAAGAGAGTGAGCAAGAGGAAGAGCATTAAAACATGCACTTGCGCTGGTGCAACCAGAGGAGGTGTTTTTTTTTTTTTGGGGGGGGGGGATTTCACACTGTGAAAAGTTGGCGGCATTTGCGAGCATATTGGTCGCAGGGCCAAGCCCTGTTTATGCAAGTGAGTAGTATGAATGCTCCAGGCAGCTCACACAGTTTCAGCTGGTAGAAGACAACATTAACGTGTCATCCTCCGCACATAAACACAAAAATAGGATGGATGGATGGATGGATGGATGGATAGATAGATAGATAGATAGATAGATAGATAGATAGATAGATAGATAGATAGATAGATAGATAGATAGATAGCAGCAGATAGATAGATAGATAGATAGATAGATAGATAGATAGATAGATAGATAGATAGATAGATAGATAGATAGCAGCAGCGGATGCTGGTCTGTCAAGGAGGGGAAGCTCAATTTCGGCCTACATCATAAAATGCGTCCGCTTATTTATACGTGAATTCTACTCTCCGTTCCTTTTCAAGAAAATGATCTTGTGACCCTGTGGTCATATAAGTCAGTCTGCGAACACAAGCAACTACAAGAAAACCCACAATAAAATATTCATTTGTCGCTAGTCTCTTTCAACAAAGAGAGTGTCGCTAAAATGATTAGAAGTCTCCAGTTCAACTCAGAACAGAATGAGAATTGAAAAATGCTCCCACAAATGCCTACACCAAAAGATCGGTGATTGGCTCATTTTGCTGTCAATCAAAGAGATTCAGCCTCAGACACACGATACACGCCCACTGTCCATAGACTCCCAGAGATGCTGAGCGTCCAATGGGCAGAACAAAAACAGCATTTATCCAATGACTCGTCTCGTTTCAATGCATTGGGACAACCTACACTGCACTCTCGAGACGCCCAGCATCCGCGCGGTCGACGCTCAGCATCCACACAGTTTAAAGCACAGTGAAGCTGCGGGAATGAATGAGAAGAGAGTCGCGTCGTAACCAGTAATAAGAAGCTGATTTGGAACAAAAGTTGAGCGCGTTGTAGCGCATATTTAGTCAATGACATGTCCACACAATTGTATGTACACACATGTATTTGATCACTTACTTTTTGACATTCTAGGGGAAGCTGAGCTTCCCTTGCAGTCTTAGAGCAATCGCCTCTGATAGATAGATAGATAGATAGATAGATAGATAGATAGATAGATAGATAGATAGATAGATAGATAGATAGATAGAGCCCATTTCCATAGATTACAGCAGCATTTTAATTCAAACTAACTTAATTCCTCCAATGTCCTGAAAGAAATTCTGATACTGTCTCTGTAAATCAATGAGCGGAGGCCAGCGACACTGTGCTGAACAAATGTCTGACTTTCAATGTCAGGGTTAAGTGTGATTGCTTTTGAAGATAGACAGCCAGGCAGACATCATATTACAAAATGAGCCTATTAAAAGGCCACAACTAGTCAGTTCAGTGATACTGATATCCCTTACTGCCTTGAGACGGAGAGTGAGGGAGAGGAGCGCAGGCCATTAGGAGTGCTGGGGGGGAGCCATTAGTTGAAAAGTGAAGGTTCATAGAGGTACACTTACAATCTAGACAGAAGGCCGGCCAACAAATTAGTCCACACCGAGATATAGACGTCTTAGCATCCACCAACAATCAGGGGGAAAATTAAGGGCAGTGTGGCTGACTGGGAGAGAGTTTGAATTGAAAGATGCTGTGCAGCTGGTAACAAAACTGTCTTGTGACATATTGACTTTTTGTCGACTAATGAGGCTAGGGACATGAGGACCATCTCCATCTCCGGAGTGAATAATTGGAAGACTCTCCTCATAATAAGATGTCAATTCAGAAAATTAAGGAAGACTTGACAATTATTACATGGTCATGGTCATTATCATTTGAACTGATTAAGTGAAGCAAGGTTTTCACTTGGGACGTTTATTTGATTGAGAGACAATCTTGTTTTGTAAACTTCAAAATTACCTGTAAGCTTTATATCACATGTCAAAACATATTCTGCTAGCTTCATTGAGAAAGTCATTTTCCATACCCTGCGCAATTTGAAGCGGAAACCCGATGATCCAAAGTTTAATATTTAGGTCCGAGCTATCGCCGCCTCTTTCACTTTAAAGATCTTAAAAAATGCTGACGTCTGGAACCAAACCTTTAGCAATACCTTTCAAGCCAAAACCGCTGATGAGACCTAAAAATGAAGGTGTCTATTTATCTATAATGTCCTTATGTGTTGCATGGGATGAGATACATGCAGGAATTGTGCCAAGTTTATACTGTATTTGGACAGGTCAGCGATTCTCCAAGGTACTTCACTTGCTTAAAAAGGTAACTTGGAAAACAGGGTAAAAAAGAAACCAGCAATCTTGTGGTTGAAGAAATAAATAAAAATGCCCATACACTGAACCTCCCCCACCCAAATAAAGCTTTTACACTATTAACACCATATATACTACACTATTTTTTTTTTGGGGGGGGGGGGGGATTTGGACTCAGAGGATTCTGATGGTGGTATTGCAGAGAGGGAGTGCGACAGAGCAACAGAAGGGAAAAACTTCCAAAAAAAAAAATTGCAGTATATATAGTCACGGGACGAGAGGAGTGCAAATCGATGCTGTGGTACCGTGAGTGAACTCAATTGATTCATTGAACTCATAACGACAAGCACACGGGCTCACTGATTAAGCACGGAAAACATTTGTTCATATTACAACTGTTAAAATGCACAGATGTGATTTTTGACCCATGTTAATTGAAGCTTGTTAAATAACTGTTAAAATGTGAAAACTAAATGATAAAGCCAGACAGTTTAAGAAATAACTAACTTGATTACTCTTTTGAATCAAACAGGCCGAATGAACTTTTAAAAATCTTCAGGGGGGTTTGCGAACAATGAGCGGCGCTGACTTTTAGGTTTGAATCATTGACCTTTTAATGTCACAAAGGTTCTTGCTGGGTTGAATATATGGCCTGGCACACAACAGCCAATTCACACGGATGCCACACACATTAACTCGCGTCTGTTGTGATCCCAGTTACATTTGTCATTATTCTCTAAAAATATCTATATTTGCAATGAGTTCATTTAAACAATAAGAAAATCTAAGTTTGGAAACTTGCAGACTGTTGAGGTAAAAAAAAAAAAAAAAAAGCCTTATATGAGATAAGAAACAGTGAGAACTGATCCATGTGCTCAGTCCATTGTGATTTCCCACAAGAATATGAAAGCCTAATATTAGTTTAGAGGTCCAGTGTCCGTAAGTCCTGCAATGTCCTAATGGTTTTCTCTGCGGCTCCAACTGGACTAAGTGCATGAGGTGAGCCAATGGAAGATCATTTAGCCAATTTCCGCAAGATGTTATTCACTCTCCAGCTTCCTGTTGTATTACAACCGCCGATGTTTGTCACCTGATTGAGTGAAACAACAACATTTCGTGAGCTAATCGACTGCAGGTAGGTAAACCATGCATAAATCCAAGAAAAGTGAAGTTTCTGAAGAAAAGCCAACGTTTAATGCTATGTGCAACGTTATGAACTGTGTTATAATAAAAATGGCTCACATAGCCTCACAGGTGACAGCTTTTATTCGCGTGTGAAGATGAAAGTCTTCAAGCCCTGATGTGCCGATGCGCCACTCAGGTAAAGGAGATCATCATATGAACCAGGTAAAATAACTATTTCTTTTATATTGCACATATACACATATATAAACATATATATACACATGTGTATATATATATATATATATATATATATATATATATATATATATA